>NW_026778956.1:0-17500 GCF_030144855.1 Hypanus sabinus
CCTCTCTCCCTGCTCCCGGTGACACGGTTCACCCCTCTCCCTCCTCCCGGTGACACGGTTCACCCCTCTCCCTCCTGCCGGTGACGACGGTTCACCCCTCTCCCTCCTGCCGGTGACGCGGTTCACCCCTCTCCCTCCTCCCGGTGGAGCGGTTCACCCTCTCTCGACGTCACCCCTCCCCTCCCGGTGACGCGGTTCACCCTCTCTCCCTCCTCCCGGTGAACGCGGTTCACCCCTCTCCCTCCTCCCGGTGACAGCGTCACCCCTCTCCTCCTCCCGGTGACACGGTTCACCCCTCTCCCTGCTCCCGGTGACACGGTTCACCCCTCTCCCTGCTCCCGGTGACACGGTTCACCCCTATCCCTCCTCCGGTGACACGGTTCACCCCTCTCCCTCCTCCCGGTGACACGGTTCACCCCCTCTCCCTCCTCCCGGTGACTGCGGTTCACCCCTCTCCGTCCTCCCGGTGACCCGTTCACACCCTCTCCCTCCTCCGTTGACACGGTTCACCCCTCTCCCTCCTCCGGTGACGCGGTTTCACCCCTCTCCCTGCTCCCGGTGACGCGGTTCACCCCTCTCCCTGCTCCCGGTTGACGCGGTTCACACCTCTCCCTCTTCCCGGTGACGCGTTCACCCCTCTCCCTCCTGCGGTGACGCGGTTCACCCCTCTCCCCTCCTCCCGGTTGGAGCGGTTCACCCCTCTCCCTCCTCCCGGTGACGCGGTTCACCCCTCTCCCTCCTCCCGGTGACAGCGTTCACCCCTCTCCCTCCTCCCGGTGACAAGGTTCATCCCTCTCCCTGCTCCCGGTGACACGGTTCACCCCTCTCCCTCCTCCCGGTGACACCCTCTCCCTGCTCCCGGTGACACGGTTCACCCCTCTCCCTCCTCCCGGTGACACGGTTTCACACCCTCTCCCTCCTCCCGGTGACACGGTTCACCCCTCTCCCTCCTCCCGGTGACGCGGTTCACCCCTCTCCGTCCTCCCGGTGACCCCGGTTCACCCCTCTCCCTCCTCCCGGTAACACGGTTCACCCCTCTCCCTCCTCCCGGTGACACGGTTCACCCCTCTCCCTCCTCCCGGTGACGCGGTTCACCCCTCTCCCTCCTCCCGTTGACGCGGTTCACCCCTCTCCCTGCTCCCGGTGACGCGGTTCACACCTCTCCCTCCTCCCGGTGACGCGGTTCACCCCTCTCCCTCCTGCCGGTGACGCGGTTCACCCCTCTCCCTCCTCCCGGTGACGCGGTTCACCCCTCTCCCTCCCGGTGACGCGGTTCACCCCTCTCCCTCCTCCCGGTGACGCGGTTCACCCCTCTCCCTGCTCCCGGTGACGCGGTTCACCCCTCTCCCTCCTGCCGGTGACGCGGTTCACCCCTCTCCCTCCTCCCGGTGGAGCGGTTTCACCCCTCTCCTCCTCCCGGTGACGCGGTTCACCCCTCTCCCTCCTCCCGGTGACAGCGTTCACACCCTCTCCCTCCTCCCGGTGACACGGTTTCACCCCTCTCCCTGCTCCCGGTGACACGGTTCACCCCTCTCCCTCCTCCCGGTGACACGGTTCACCCCTCTCCCTCCTCCCGGTGACACGGTTCACCCCTCTCCCTCCTCCCGGTCACACGGTTCACCCCTCTCCCTCCTGCCGGTGACGCAGTTCACCCCTCTCCCTCTCCCGGTGGAGCGGTTCACCGCTCTCCCCTCCTCCCGGTGACGCGGTTCACCCCTCTCCCTCCTCCCGGTGACGCGGTTCACCCCTCTCCGTCCTCCCGGTGACCCGGTTCACCCCTCTCCCTCCTCCCGTTGACACGGTTCACCACTCTCCTCCTCCCGGTGACGCGTTCACCCCTCTCCCTCTCCCGGTGACGCGGTCACCCCTCTCCGTCCTCCCGGTGACGCGGTTCACCCCCTCTCCCTCCTCCCGGTGACAGCGTTCACCCCTCTCTCCCTCCTCCCGGTGACACGGTTCACCCCTCTCCCTGCTCCCGGTGACACGGTTCACCCCTCTCCCTCCTCGCGGTGACACGGTTCACCCCTCTCCCTCCTCCCCGGTGACACGGTTCACCCCTCTCCCTCCTGCCGGTGACACGGTTCACCCCTCTCCCTCCTGCCGGTGACGCGGTTCACCCCTCTCCCTCCTCCCTCGTGGAGCGGTTCACCCCTCTCCCTCCTCCCGGTGACGCGGTTCACCCCTCTCCCTCCTCCCGGTGACGCGGTTCACCCCTCTCCGTCCTCCCGGTGACCCGGTTCACCCCTCTCCCTCCTCCCGTTGACACGGTTCACCACTCTCCCTCCTCCCGGTGACGCGGTTCAACCCTCTCCCTCCTCCCGGTGACGCGGTTCACCCCTCTCCCTGCTCCCGGTGACGCGGTTCACACCTCTCCCTCCTCCCGGTGACGCGGTTCACCCCTCTCCCTCCTGCCGGTGACGCGGTTCACCCCTCTCCCTCCTCCCGGTGGAGCGGTTCACCCTCTCCCTCCTCCCGGTGGAGCGGTTCACCCCTCTCCCTCCTCCCGGTGACGCGGTTCACCTCTCTCCCTCCTCCCGGTGACAGCGTTCACCCCTCTCCCTCCTCCCCGGTGACACGGTTCACCCCTCTCCCTGCTCCCGGTGACACGGTTCACCCCCTCTCCCTCCTCCCGTGACACGGTTCACCCCTCTCCCTGCTCCCGGTGACACGGTTCACCCCTCTCCCTCCTCCCGGTGACACGGTTCACCCCTCTCCTCCTGCCGGTGACGCGGTTCACCCCTCTCCCTCCTGCCGGTGACGCTCGGTTCACCCCTCTCCCTCCTCCCGGTGGAGCGGTTCACCCCTCTCCCTCCTCCCGGTGACGCGGTTCACCCCTCTCCCTCCTCCCGGTGACAGCGTTCACCCCTCTCCCTCCTCCCGGTGACACGGTTCACCCCTCTCCCTGCTCCCGGTGACACGGTTCACCCCTCTCCCTGCTCCCGGTGACACGGTTCACCCCTCTCCCTCCTCCTGGTGACACGGTTCACCCCTCTCCCTCCTCCCGGTGACCACGGTTCACCCCTCTCCCTCCTCCCGGTGACGCGGTTCACCCCTCTCCGTCCTCCCGGTGACCCGGTTCACCCCTCTCCCTCCTCCCGTTGACACGGTTCACCCCTCTCCCTCCTCCCGGTGACGCGGTTCACCCCTCTCCCTGCTCCCGGTGACGGCGGTTCACCCCTCTCCCTGCTCCCGGTGACGCGGTTCACACCTCTCCCTCTTCCCGGTGACGCGGTTCACCCCTCTCCCTCCTGCCGGGTGACGCGGTTCACCCCTCTCCCTCCTCCCGTGGAGCGGTTCACCCCTCTCCCTCCTCCCGGTGACGCGGTTCACCCCTCTCCCTCCTCCCGGTGACAGCGTTCACCCTCTCCCTCCTCCCGGTGACAAGGTTCATCCCTCTCCCTGCTCCCGGTGACACGGTTCACCCCTCTCCCTCCTCCCGGTGACACCCTCTCCCTGCTCCCGGTGACACGGTTCACCCCTCTCCCTCCTCCGGTGACACGGTTCACCCCTCTCCCTCCTCCCGGTGACACGGTTCACCCCTCTCCCTCCTCCCGGTGACGCGGTTCACCCCTCTCCGTCCTCCCGGTGACCCGGTTCACCCCTCTCCCTCCTCCCGGTAACACGGTTCACCCCTCTCCCTCCTCCCGGTGACACGGATCACCACCTCTCCCTCCTCCCGGTGACGCGGTTCACCCCTCTCCCTCCTCCCGTTGACGCGGTTCACCCCTCTCCCTGCTCCCGGTGACGCGGTTCACACTCTCCCTCCTCCCGGTGACGCGGTTCACCCCTCTCCCTCCTGCCGGTGACGCGGTTTCACCCCTCTCCCTCCTCCCGGTGACGCGGTTCACCCCTCTCCCTCCCGGTGACGCGGTTCACCCCTCTCCCTCCCCCCGGTGACGCGGTTCACCCCACTCCCTCCCCCGGGTGACGCGGTTCACCCCTCTCCCTCCTCCCGGTGACGCGGTTCACCCCACTCCCTCCTCCCGGTGACGCGGTTCACCCCTCTCCCTCCTCCCGGTGACACTGTTCACCCCTCTCCCTCCTCCCGTTGACACGGTTCACCCCTCTCCGTCCTCCCGGTGACACGGTTCACCCCTCTCCCTCCTCCCGGTCACACGGTTCACCCCCTCCCTCCTCCCGGTGACACGGTTCACCCTCTCCCTCCTCCCGGTGACACGGTTCACCCCTCTCCCTCCTCCCGGTGACACGGTTCACCCCTCTCCCTCCTCCCGGTGACACGGTTCACCCCCACTCCGTCCTCCCGGTGACACGGTTCACCCCTCTCCCTCCTCCCGGTGACACGGTTCACCCCTGTCCCTCCTGCCGGTGACACGGTTCACCCCTCTCCCTCCTCCCGGTGACACGGTTCACCACTCTCCCTCCCCCCGGAGACACGGTTCACCCCTCTCCGTCCTCCCGGTGACACGGTTCACCCCTCTCCCTCCTCCCGGTGACACGGTTCACGCACTCTCCCTCCTCCCGGTGACAGGGTTCACCCCTCTCCCTCCTCCCGGTGACACGGTTCACCCCTCTCCCTCCACCCGGTGACACGGTTCACACCTCTCCGTCCTCCCGGTGACACGATTCACCCATCTCCCTCCTCCCGGTGACACGGTTCACCCCTCTCCATCATCCGGGTGACACGGTTCACCCCTCTCCCTCCTCCCCGGTGACACGGTTCACCCATCTCCCTCCTCCCGGTGACACGGTTCACCCATCTCCCTCCTCCCGGTGACACGGTTCACCCCCTCTCCCTCCCTCCCGGTGACACGGTTCACCCCTCTCCCTCCTCCCGGTGACACGGTTCACACCTCTCCGTCCTCCCGGTGACACGGTTCACCCATCTCCATCCTCCCGGTGACAGCGTTCACCCCTCTCCCTCCTCCCGGTGACACGGTTCACCCCTCTCCCTCCTCCCCGGTGACACGGTTCACCCCTCTCCGTCTCCCGGTGACACGGTTCACCCCCTCTCCCTCCTCCCGGTGACACGGTTCACCCCTCTCCCTCCTCCCGGAGACACGGTTCACCCCTCTCCCTCCTCCCGGTGACACGGTTCACCCCTCTCCCTCTCCCGGTGACACGGTTCACCCCTCTCCCTCCTCCCGGAGACACGGTTCACCCCTCTCCCTCCTCCCGGTGACACGGTTCACCCCTCTCCCTCCTCCCGGTGACACGGTTCACAACCTCCCTCCTCCCGGTGACACGGTTCACCCCTCTCCCTCCTCCCGGTGACAACGGTTCACCCCTCTCCCTCCTCCCGGTGACACGGTTCACCCCTCTCCCTCCTCCCGGAGACACGGTTCACCCCTCTCCCTCCTCCCGGTGACACGGTTCACCCCTCTCCCTCCTACCGGTGACTCGGTTCATCCCCTCCCTCCCTCCCGGTGACACGGTTCACCCATCTCCCTCCTCCCGGTGACACGGTTCACCCATCTCCCTCCTCCCGGTGACACGGTTCACCCCTCTCCCTCCTCCCGGTGACACGGTTCACCCATCTCCATCCTCCCGGTGACACGGTTCACCCCTCTCCTCCTCCCGGTGACACGGTTCACCCCTCTCCCTCCTCCCGGTGACACGGTTCACCCCTCTCCATGCTCCCGGTGACAGGGTTCACCCCTCTCCCTCCTCCCGGTGACACGGTTCACCCCTCTCCCTCCTCCCGGTGACACGGTTCACCGCTCTCCCTCCTCCCGGTGACGCGGTTCACCCCTCTCCGTCCTCCCGGTGACCCGGTTCACCCCTCTCCCTCCTCCCGTTGACACGGTTCACCCCTCTCCCTCCTCCCGGTGACGCGGTTCACCCCTCTCCCTGCTCCCGGTGACGCGGTTCACCCCTCTCCCTGCTCCCGGTGACGCGGTTCACACCTCTCCCTCTTCCCGGTGACGCGGTTCACCCCTCTCCCTCCTGCGGTGACGCGGTTCACCCCTCTCCCTCCTCCCGGTGGAGCGGGTTTCACCCCACTCCCTCCTCCCGGTGACGCGGTTCACCCCTCTCCCTCCTCCCGGTGACAGCGTTCACCCCCTCTCCCTCCTCCCGGTGACAAGGTTCATCCCTCTCCCTGCTCCCGGTGACACGGTTCACCCCTCTCCCTCCTCCCGGTGACACCCTCTCCCTGCTCCCGGTGACACGGTTCACCCTCTCCCTCCTCCCGGTGACACGGTTCACCCCTCTCCCTCCTCCCGGTGACACGGTTCACCCCTCTCCCTCCTCCCGGTGACGCGGTTCACCCCTCTCCGTCCTCCCGGTGACCCGGTTCACCCCTCTCCCTCCTCCCGGTAACACGGTTCACCCTCTCCCTCCTCCGGTGACACGGTTCACCCCTCTCCCTCCTCCCGGTGACGCGGTTCACCCCACTCCCTCTCCCGGTGACGCGGTTCACCCCTCTCCCTCCTCCCGGTGACACTGTTCACCCCTCTCCCTCCTCCCGGTGACACGGTGCACCCCTCTCCCTCCTCCCGGTCACACGGTTCACCCCCTCCCTCCTCCCGGTGACACGGTTCACCCCTCTCCCTCCTCCCGGTGACACGGTTCACCCCTCTCCCTCCTCTCCGGTGACACGGTTCACCCCTCTCCCTCCTCCCGGTGACACGGTTCACCCCACTCCGTCCTCCCGGTGACACGGTTCACCCCTCTCCCTCCTCCCGGTGACACGGTTCACCCCTGTCCTCCTCCCGGTGACACGGTTCACCCCTCTCCTCCTCCCGGTGACACGGTTCACCACTCTCCCTCCTCCCGGAGACACGGTTCACCCCTCTCCGTCCTCCCGGTGACACGGTTCACCCCTCTCCCTCCTCCCGGTGACACGGTTCACGCACTCTCCTCCCTCCTCCCGGTGACAGGGTTCACCCCTCTCCCTCCTCCCGGTGACACGGTTCACCCCCTCTCCTCCTCCCGGTGACACGGTTCACACCTCTCCGTCCTCCCGGTGACACGATTCACCCATCTCCCTCCTCCCGGTGACACGGTTCACCCCTCTCCATCATCCGGGTGACACGGTTCACCCCTCTCCCTCCTCCCGGTGACACGGTTCACCCATCTCCCTCCTCCCGGTGACACGGTTCACCCATCTCCCTCCTCCCGGTGACACGGTTCACCCCTCTCCCTCCTCCCGGTGACACGGTTCACCCCTCTCCCTCCTCCCGTGACACGGTTCACACCTCTCCGTCCTCCCGGTGACACGGTTCACCCATCTCCATCCTCCCGGTGACAGCGTTCACCCCTCTCCCTCCTCCCGGTGACACGGTTCACCCTCTCCCTCCTCCCGGTGACACGGTTCACCCCTCTCCGTCCTCCCGGTGACACGGTTCACCCCTCTCCCTCTCCCGGTGACACGGTTCACCCCTCTCCTCCTCCCGAGACACGGTTCACCCCTCTCCCTCCTCCCGGTGACACGGTTCACCCCTCTCCCTCCTCCCGGTGACACGGTTCACCCCTCTCCCTCCTCCCGGAGACACGGTTCACCCCTCTCCCTCCTCCCGGTGACACGGTCACCCATCTCCCTCCTCCCGGTGACACGTTCACCCCTCTCCCTCCTCCCGGTGACACGGTTCACCCCTCTCCCTCCTCCCGGTGACACGGTTCACCCCTCTCCCTCCTCCCGGTGACACGGTTCACCCCTCTCCCTCCTCCCGTGACACGGTTCACCCCTCTCCCTCCTCCCGGTGACACGGTTCACACCTCTCCGTCCTCCCGGTGACACGGTTCACCCATCTCCATCCTCCCGGTGACACGGTTCACCCCTCTCCCTCCTCCCGGTGACACGGTTCACCCCTCTCCCTCCTCCCGGTGACACGGTTCACCCCTCTCCATGCTCCCGGTGACAGGGTTCACCCCTCTCCCTCCTCCCGGTGACACGGTTCACCCCTCTCCCTCCTCCCGGTGACACGGTTCACCGCTCTCCCTCCTCCCGGTGACACGGTTCACCCCCTCTCCCTCCTCCCGGTGACGCGGTTCACCCCTCTCCCTGCTCCCGGTGACGCGGTTCACCCCTCTCCCTGCTCCCGGTGACGCGGTTCACACCTCTCCCTCTTCCCGGTGACGCGGTTCACCCCTCTCCCTCCTGCCGGTGACGCGGTTCACCCCTCTCCCTCCTCCCGGTGGAGCGGTTCACCCCTCTCCCTCCTCCCGGTGACGCGGTTCACCCCTCTCCCTCCTCCCGGTGACAGCGTTCACCCCTCTCCCTCCTCCCGGTGACAAGGTTCATCCCTCTCCCTGCTCCCGGTGACACGGTTCACCCCTCTCCCTCCTCCGGTGACACCCTCTCCCTGCTCCCCGGTGACACGGTTCACCCCTCTCCCTCCTCCCGGTGACACGGTTCACCCCTCTCCCTCCTCCCGGTGACACGGTTCACCCTCTCCCTCCTCCCGGTGACACGGTTCACCCCTCTCCCTCCTCCGGTGACAACGGTTCACCCATCTCCCTCCTCCCGGTGACACGGTTCACCCATCTCCTCCTCCCGGTGACACGGTTCACCCCTCTCCTCCTCCCGGTGACACGGTTCACCCCTCTCCCTCCTCCCGGTGACACGGTTCACACCTCTCCGTCCTCCCGGTGACACGGTTCACCCATCTCCATCCTCCCGGTGACAGCGTTCACCCCTCTCCCTCCTCCCGGTGACACGGTTCACCCCTCTCCCTCCTCCCGGTGACACGGTTCACCCCTCTCCGTCCCGGTGACACGGTTCACCCCTCTCCCTCCTCCCGGTGACACGGTTCACCCCTCTCCCTCCTCCCGGAGACACGGTTCACCCCTCTCCTCCTCCCGGTGACACGGTTCACCCCTCTCCCTCCTCCCGGTGACACGGTTCACCCCTCTCCCTCCTCCCGGAGACACGGTTCACCCCTCTCCCTCCTCCCGGTGACACGGTTCACCCCTCTCCCTCCTCCCGGTGACACGGTTCACAACCTCCCTCCTCCCGGTGACACGGTTCACCCTCTCCCTCCTCCCGGTGACACGGTTCACCCCTCTCCCTCCTCCCGGTGACACGGTTCACCCCTCTCCCTCCTCCCGGAGACACGGTTCACCCTCTCCCTCCTCCCGGTGACACGGTTCACCCCTCTCCCTCCTACCGGTGACACGGTTCACCCCTCTCCCTCCTCCCGGTGACTCGGTTCATCCCCTCCTCCTCCCGGTGACACGGTTCACCCATCTCCCTCCTCCCGGTGACACGGTTCACCCATCTCCCTCCTCCCGGTGACACGGTTCACCCCTCTCCCTCCTCCCGGTGACACGGTTCACCCCTCTCCCTCCTCCGGTGACACGGTTCACCCCTCTCCCTCCTCCCGGTGACACGGTTCACCCTCTCCCTCCTCCCGGTGACACGGTTCACCCTCTCCCCTCCTCCCGGTGACACGGTTCACACCTCTCCGTCCTCCCGGTGACACGGTTCACCCATCTCCATTCTCCCGGTGACACGGTTCACCCCTCTCCCTCCTCCCGGTGACACGGTTCACCCTCTCCCTCCTCCCGGTGACACGGTTCACCCCTCTCCATCCTCCCGGTGACACGGTTCACCCGCTCCCTCCTTCCGGTGACACGGTTCACCCCTCTCCCTCCTCCCGGTGACACGGTTCACCCCTCTCCCTCCTCCGGTGACGCGGTTCACCCCTCTCCGTCCTCCCGGTGACGCGGTTCACCCCTCTCCCTCCTCCCGGTGACGCGGTTCACCCCTCTCCCTCCTCCCGGTGACGCGGTTCACCCCTCCCCTCCTCCCGGTGACACGGTTCACCCCTCCGCATCCTCCCGGTGACAGGGTTCACCCCTCTCCATGCTCCCGGTGACAGGGTTCACCCCTCTCCCTCCTCCCGGTGACACGATTCACCCCTCTCCCTCCTCCCGGTGACATGGTTCACCGCTCTCCCTCCTCCGGTGACACGGTTCACCCCCTCTCCCTCCCCCCGGTAACAGGGTTCACCCCTCTCCCTCCCCCCGGTGACACGGTTCAACCCTCTCCCTCCTCCCGGTGACACGGTTCACCCCTCTCCCTCCTCCCGGTGACACGGTTCACCCCTCTCCATTCTCCCGGTGACACGGTTCACCCTTCTCCATTCTCCCGGTGACACGGTTTCACCCCTCTCCATTCTCCCGGTGACACGGTTCACCCCTCCCCCTCCTCCCCGGTGACACGGTTCACCCCTCTCCCTCCTCCCGGTGACACGGTTCACCCCTCTCCCTCCCGGTGACACGGTTCACCCCTCTCCCTCCTCCCGGTGACACGGTTCACCACTCTCCTCCTCCCGGTGACACGGTTCACCCCTCTCCCTCCTCCCGGTGACACGGTTCACCCCTCTCCCCTCCTCCCGGTGACACGGTTCACCCCTCTCCCTCCTCCCGGTGACGCGGTTCACCCCTCTCCGTCCTCCGGTGACCCGGCTCACCCCTCTCCCTCCTCCCGTTGACACGGTTCACCACTCTCCTCCTCCCGGTGACGCGGTTCACCCCCTCCCTCCTCCCGGTGACGCGGTTCACCCCTCTCCCTCCTCCCGGTGACGCGGTTCACCCCTCTCCCTGCTCCCGGTGACGCGGTTCACCCCTCTCCCTCCTCCCGGTGGAGCGGTTCACCCCTCTCCCTCCTCCGGTGACGCGGTTCACCCCTCTCCCTCCTCCCGGTGACAGCGTTCACCCCTCTCCCTCCTCCCGGTGACACGGTTCACCCCTCTCCTCCTCCCGGTGACACGGTCACCCCTCTCCCTCCTCCCGGTGACACGGTTCACCCCTCTCCCTCCTCCCGGTGACACGGTTCACCCCTCTCCCTCCTGCCGGTGACGCGGTTCACCCCTCTCCCTCCTCCCGGTGGAGCGGTTCACCCCTCTCCCTCCTCCCGGTGACGCGGTTCACCCCTCTCCCTCCTCCCGGTGACGCGGTTCACCACTCTCCGTCGTCCCGGTGACCCGGTTTCACCCCTCTCCCTCCTCCCGTTGACACGGTTCACCACTCTCCCTCCTCCCCGGTGACGCGGTTCACCCTCTCCCTCCTCCCGGTGACGCGGTTCACCCCTCTCCGTCCTCCCGGTGACGCGGTTCACCTCTCTCCCTCCTCCCGGTGACAGCGTTCACCCCTCTCCCTCCTTCCGGTGACACGGTTCACCCCTCTCCCTGCTCCCGGTGACACGGTTCACCCCTCTCCCTCCTCCAGGTGACGCGGTTCACCCCTCTCCCTCCTCCCGGTGACAGCGTTCACCCCTCTCCCTCCTCCCCGGTGACACGGTTCACCCTCTCCCTCCTCCCGGTGACACGGTTCACCCCTCTCCTCCTCCCGGTGACACGGTTCACCCCTCTCCCTCCTCCCGGTGACGCGGTTCACCCCTCTCCGTCCTCCCGGTGACCCCGTTCACCCCTCTCCCTCCTCCCGTTCACACGGTTCACCACTCTCCCTCCTCCCGGTGATGCGGTTCACCCTCTCCCAGCTCCCGGTGACGCGGTTCACCCCTCTCCCTGCTCCCGGTGACGCGGTTCACACCTCTCCCTATTCCCGGTGACGCGGTTCACCCCTCTCCCTCCTGCCGGTGACGCGGTTCACCCCTCTCCCTCCTCCCGGTGGAGCGGTTCACCCCTCTCCCTCCTCCCGGTGACGCGGTTCACCCCTCTCCCTCCTCCCGGTGACAGCGTTCACCCCTCTCCCTCCTCCCGGTGACACGGTTCACCCATCTCCCTGCTCCCGGTGACACGGTTCACCCCTCTCCCTCCTCCCGTTGACACCCTCTCCCTGCTCCCGGTGACACGGTTCACCCCTCTCCCTCCTCCCGGTGACACGGTTCACCCCTCTCCCTCCTCCCGGTGACACGGTTCACCCCTCTCCCTCCTCCCGGTGACGCGGTTCACCCCTCTCCGTCCTCCCGGTGACCCGGTTCACCCCTCTCCCTCCTCCCGGTAACACGGTTCACCCCTCTCCCTCCTCCCGGTGACACGGTTCAACCCCTCTCCCTCCTCCCGGTGACGCGGTTCACCCCTCTCCCTCCTCCCGGTGACGCGGTTCACCCCTCTCCCTGCTCCCGGTGACGCGGTTTACACCTCTCCCTCCTCCCGGTGACGCGGTTCACCCCTCTCCCTCCTGCCGGTGACGCGGTTCACCCCTCTCCCTCCTCCCGGTGACGCGGTCACCCCTCTCCTCCCGGTGACGCGGTTCACCCCTCTCCCTCCTCCCGGTGACGCGGTTCACCCCACTCCCTCCCCCCGGTGACGCGGTTCACCCCTCTCCCTCCTCCCCGGTGACGCGGTTCACCCCACTCCCTCCTCCCGGTGACGCGGTTCACCCCTCTCCCTCCTCCCGGTGACACTGTTCACCCCTCTCCCTCCTCCCGGTGACACGGGTGCACCCTCTCCCTCCTCCCGGTGACACGGTTCACCCCCTCCCTCCTCCCGGTGACACGGTTCACCCCTCTCCCTCTCCCGGTGACACGGTTCACCCCTCTCCCTCCTCCCGGTGACACGGTTCACCCCACTCCGTCCTCCCGGTGACACGGTTCACCCCTCTCCCTCCTCCCGGTGACACGGTTCACCCCTGTCCCTCCTCCCGTGACACGGTTCACCCCTCTCCCTCCTCCCGGTGACACGGTTCACCACTCTCCCTCCTCCCGGAGACACGGTTCACCCCTCTCCGTCCTCCGGTGACACGGTTCACCCTCTCCTCCTCCCGGTGACACGGTTCACGCACTCTCCCTCCTCCCGGTGACAGGGTTCACCCTCTCCCCTCCTCCCGGTGACACGGTTCACCCCTCTCCCTCCTCCCGGTGACACGGTTCACACCTCTCCGTCCTCCCGGTGACACGATTCACCCATCTCCCTCCTTCCGGTGACACGGTTCACCCCTCTCCGTCATCCGGGTGACACGGTTCACCCCTCTCCCTCCTCCGGTGACACGGTTCACCCATCTCCCTCCTCCCGGTGACACGGTTCACCCATCTCCCTCCTCCCGGTGACACGGTTCACCCCTCTCCCTCCTCCCGGTGACACGGTTCACCCCTCTCCCTCCTCCCGGTGACACGGTTCACACCTCTCCGTCCTCCCGGTGACACGGTTCACCCATCTCCATCCTCCCCGGTGACAGCGTTCACTCCCTCTCCCTCCTCCGGTGACACGTTTCACCCCTCTCCCTCCTCCCGGTGACACGGTTCACCCGTCTCCCTCCTCCGGTGACACGGTTCACCCCTCTCCGTCCTCCCGGTGACACGGTTCACCCCTCTCCCTCCTCCCGGTGACACGGTTCACCCCTCTCCCTCCTCCCGGAGACACGGTTCACCCCTCTCCCTCCTCCCGGAGACACGGTTCACCCCTCTCCCTCCTCCCGTGACACAGTTCACCCCTCTCCCTCCTCCGGTGACACGGTTCACCCCTCTCCCTCCTCCCGGAGACACGGTTCACCCCTCTCCTCCTCCCGGTCACCACGGTTCACCCCTCTCCCTCCTCCCGGTGACACGGTTCACAACTCCCTCCTCCCGATGACACGGTTCACCCCTCTCCCTCCTCCCGGTGACACGGTTCACCCTCTCCCTCCTCCCGGTGACACGGTTCACCCCTCTCCCTCCTCCCGGAGACACGGTTCACCCCTCTCCCTCCTCCCGGTGACACGGTTCACCCCTCTCCTCCTACCGGTGACACGGTTCACCCCTCTCCCTCCTCCCGGTGACTCGGTTCACCCCCTCCCTCCTCCGGTGACACGGTTCACCCATCTCCCTCCTCCCGGTGACACGGTTCACCCATCTCCCTCCTCCCGGTGACACGGTTCACCCCTCTCCCTCCTCCTGGTGACACGGTTCACCCCTCTCCTCCTCCGGTGACACGGTTCACCCCTCTCCTCCTCCCGGTGACACGGTTCACCCCTCTCCCTCCTCCCGGTGACACGGTTCACCCTCTCCCTCCTCCCGGTGACACGGTTCACACCTCTCCGTCCTCCCGGTGACACGGTTCACCCATCTCCAACCTCCCGGTGACAGCGTTCACCCCCTCTCCCTCCTCCCGGTGACACGGTTCACCCTCTCCCTCCTCCCGGTGACACGGTTCACCCCTCTCCCTCCTCCCGGTGACACGGTTCACCCCTCTCCATCCTCCCGGTGACACGGTTCACCCCTCTCCCTCCTCCCGGTGACACGGTTCACCCCACTCCCTCCTCCCGGTGACACGGTTCACCCCTCTCCCTCCTCCCGGTGACACGGTTCACACCTCTCCGTCCTCCCGGTGACACGGTTCACCCCTCTCCCTCCTCCCGGTGACACGGTTCACAACCTCCCTCCTCCCCGGTGACACGGTTCACCCCTCTGCCTTCTCACGGTGACACGGTTCACGCCTCTCCCTCCTCCCGGTGACTCGGTTCACCCCTCTCCCTCCTCCCGGTGACACGGTTCACCCCTCTCCCTCCTCCCGGTGACTCGTTTCACCCCTCTCCCTCCTCCCGGTGACACGGTTCACCTCTCTCCCTGCTCCCGGTGACACGGTTCACGCCCTCCCTTCTCCCGGTGACACGGTTCACCCCTCTCCCTCCTCCCGGTGACACGGTTCACCACTCTCCCTCCTCCCGGTGACACGGTTCACCCCTCTCCTTCCCCCCGCTGACACGGTTCACCCCTCTCCCACCTGCCGGTGACGCGGTTCACCCCTCTCCCTCCTCCGGTGACGCGGTTCACCCTCACTCTCCTCCCGGTGACGCGGTTCACCCCCTCCCTCCCGGTGACGCGGTTCACCCCTCTCCCTCCTCCCGGTGACACGGTTCACCCCTCTCCCTCCTCCCGGTGACACGGTTCAGCCCTCTCCCTCCTCCCGGTGACACGGTTCACCCTCTCCCTCCTCCCGGTGACTCGGTTCACCCCTCTCCCTCCTCCCGGTGACACGGTTCACCCCTCTCCCTCCTCCCGGTGACAGGGTTCACCCCTCTCCCTCCTCCCGTGACGCGGTTCACCCCTCTCCGTCCTCCCGTGACCCGGTTCACCCCTCTCCCTCCTCCCGGTGACCGGGTTCACCCCTCTCCCTCGTCCCGGTGACACGGTTCACCACTCTCCCTCCTCCCGGTGACTCGGTTCACCCCTCTCCCTCCTCCCGGTGACACGGTTCACCCCTCTCCCTCCTCCCGGTGACAGGGTTCACCCCTCTCCCTCCTCCGGTGATACGGTTCACCCCTCTCCCTCCTCCCGGTGACACGGTTCACCCCTCTCCCTCCTCCGGTGACACGGTTCACCACTCTCCCTCCTCCCGGTGACTCGGTTCACCCTTCTCCCTCCTCCCGGTGACACGGTTCACCCCTCTCCCTCCTCCCGGTGACAGGGTTCACCCCTCTCCCTCCTCCCGGTGACGCGGTTCACCCCTCTCCCTCCTCCCGGTGACAGCGTTCACCCCTCTCCCTCCTCCCGGTGACGCGGTTCACCCCTCTCCCTCCTCCCGGTGACGCGGTTCACCCCTCTCCATTCTCCCGGTGACGCGGTTCACCCCTCTCCATTCTCCCGGTGACGCGGTTCACCCCTCTCCATTCTCCCGGAGATGCGGTTCACCCCCTCTCCATTCTCCGGTGACGCGGTTCACCCCTCTCCATTCTCCCGGTGACGCGGTTCACCACTCTCATTTCTCCCGGTGACACAGGTCACCCCTCTCCCTCCTCCCGGTGACACGGGTCACCCCTCTCCCTCCTCCCGGTGACACGGTTCACCCCTCTCCCTCCTCCGGTGACACGGTTCACCCCTCTCCATTCTCCCGGTGACGCGGTTCACCCCTCTCCATTCTCCGGAGACGCGGTTCAGCCCTCTCCATTCTCCCGGTGACGCGGTTCACCCCTCTCCCTCCTCCCGGTGACACGGTTCACCCCTCTCCCTCCTCCCGGTGACACGGTTCACGCCTCTCCTCCTCCCGGTGACACGTTTCACCCATCTCCATTCTCCGAAGACATGTTTCACCCCTCTCCTCCTCCCGGTGACACGGTTCATCCCTCTCCCTCCGGTGACACGGTTCACCCCTCTCCCTCCTCCCGGTGACGCGGTTCACACCTCTCCCTCCTCCCGGTGACGCGTTTCACACCCCTCTCCCTCCTCCCGGTGACACGGTTCACCCTCTCTCTCCTCCCGGTGACACGGTTCTCCCCTCTCCTCCTCCCGGTGACACGGTTCTCCCCTCTCCCTCCTCCCGGTGACAACGGTTCACACCTCTCCCTCCTCCCGGAGACATGGTTCACCCCTCTCCCTCCTCCCGGTGACACGGGTCACCCCCTCCCTCCTCCCGGTGACACGGGTCTCCCCCTCCCTCCTCCCGGTGACACGGTTCACCCCTCTCCCTCCTCCCGGAGACATGGTTCACCCCTCTCCCTCCTCCCGGAGACATGGTTCACCCCCTCCCTCCTCCGGTGACACGGGTCACCCCTCTCCCTCCTCCCGGTGACACGGTTCACCCCTCTCCCTCCTCCCGGTGATACGGTTCACCCCTCTCCCTCCTCCCGGTGACACGGTTTACCCCTCTCCATTCTCCCGGTGACACGGTTCACCCCTCTCCATTCTCCCGGTGACGCGGTTCACCCCTCTCCTTTCTCCCGGAGACGCGGTTCACCCCTCTCCATTCTCCCGTGACGCGGTTCATCCCCTCCATTCTCCCGGTGACACGGGTCACCCCTCTCCCTCCTCCCGGTGACACGGTGCACCCCTCTCCCTCCTCCCGGTGACACGGTTCACCCTCTCCCTCCTCCCGGTGACACGGTTCACCCCTCTCCATTCTCCCGGTGACGCGGTTCACCCTCTCCCTCCTCCCGGTGACACGTTCACCCCTCTCCCTCCTCCCGGAGACATGGTTCACCCCCTCCCTCCTCCGGTGACACGGGTCACCCCTCTCCCTCCTCCCGGTGACACGGTTCACCCCCTCTCCCTCCTCCCGGTGATACGGTTCACACCCTCTCCCTCCTCCCGGTGACACGGTTCACCCCTCTCCATTCTCCCGGTGACACGGTTCACCCCTCTCCATTCTCCCGGTGACGCGGTTCACCCCTCTCCTTTCTCCGGAGACGCGGTTCACCCCTCTCCATTCTCCCGGTGACGCGGTTCACCCCCTCCATTCTCCCGGTGACACGGGTCACCCCCTCTCCCTCCTCCCGGTGACACGGTTCACCCCTCTCCCTCCTCCCGGTGACACGGTTCACCCCTCTCCTCCTCCCGGTGACACGGTTCACCCCTCTCCATTCTCCCGGTGACGCGGTTCACCCCCTCTCCATTCTCCCGGAGACGCGGTTCACCCCTCTCCATTCTCCCGGTGACACGGTTCACCCCTCTCCATTCTCCCGGTGATGCGGTTCACCCCTCTCCATTCTCCCGGAGACACGGTTCACCCTTCTCCGTCCTCCCGTGACACGGTTCACCCCTCTCCATCCTCCGGTGACACGGTTCACCCCTCTCCTCCTCCGGTGACTCGGTTCACCCCCTCTCCCTCCTCCCGGTGACTCGGTTCACCCCTCTCCCTCCACCCGTTGAAACGGTTCACTCCTCTCCCTCTCCGTCCCCATTGAGGGTCAGTGTGTGTGTGTATGCGTGATACTGTATCTG
>NW_026778956.1:20000-190000 GCF_030144855.1 Hypanus sabinus
ACAGACACACACACACACACACACAGACACACACAGACACACACACACACACACACACACACACACACACGCTCACACACACACAGACACACACAGAGTGACACAGAGACGTACAGACACTGACACACACACACACACACACACAAACGCCCACAGGAAGACACACACACTCAGACAGATATGCACACAAACACAACCACTCAGTCTTACACACAAGTGCACACGTAGACACATAGAAATACAGACACTTCCACACAGACTGACACACACACAGTAACAAGAGAGATACACACAGATGCTCACACAGGCCCACAATACACACACACACACACACACCCCCAGATACACAGACACAAACATACACAGACCCACAGACAGAAGAATACACACATACAACTACATGCACAAACATAGAAACACTTACAGAAAACCATATATAGACACACAGAGACACAAACATACACAGACACAAAATTGAATTGAATTGACTTCATTTCTTACAGCCTTCATATACATGAAGAGTAAAAATCTTTACATTACTTCTCTGTCTAGATGTGCAATGTATAGTAATTTATAATAAATATTATGTACAACAGGACAGTCAATATAACACAGAAATACAGTTGTGTCCGTGTGAGTTAATCAGTCTGATGGCCTGGTGGAAGAAGCTGTCCCGGAGCCTAGTGGTCCTGGCTTTCATGCTGCGGTACCGATTCCCGGATGGTAGCAGCTGGAACAGTTTGTGGTTGGGGTGACTCGGGTCCCCAATGATCCCTCAGGCCCTTTTTACACACCTGTCTGTGTAAATGTCCTGAATGGTTCACATCTACAGATGGGCTGGGCTGTCCGCACCACTCTCTGCAGAGTCCTGTGATTGAGGGAGGTACAGTTCCCATACCAGGCAGTGATGCAGCCAGTCAGGATGCTCTCAATTGTGCCCCTGTAGAAAGTTCTTGGGATTTGGGGGCCCATACAAATCTTCCTCAACCGTCTGTGTGCCATTTTCACCACACAGCCAGTGTGTACAGACCACGAGATCCTCGGTGATGTTTATGCTGAGGAACTCAAAGCTGTTCACCCTCTCAACCCCAGATCCATTGATGTCAATAGGGGTTAGCCCATCTCCATTCCACAACCAGCTCCTTTGTTTTTGCGACATTGAGGAAGAGGTTGTTTCAGGGTGATGACTTCTTCCCTGCAGGCCGCCTCGTTATTATTTGAGATGAAGCCAATCAGTGTAGTGTTGTCAGCAAATTTAATTATCAGATTGGAGCTGTGGGTGGCGACACAGTCATGGGTATACAGAGAGTAAAGGAGGGGGCTCTGAGGGGCATCTGTGTTGAGTGTCAGAGGGTTGGAGGTGAGGGAGCCCACTCTGACCACCTGCCGGTGATCTGACAGGAAGTCCAGGATCCAGCTGCACAAGGCAGGGTGAAGGCCGAGGTCTCTGAGCTTCTTGTCGAGCCTGGAGGGAATCATGGTGTTGAATGCTGAACTGTAGTCCAAGAACAGCATTCTCACGTAAGCTTCCCTCTTCCCCAGATGTGTAAGGACGGTGTGAAGAGCTGTGGCTATTGAGTCATCGGTTGATCGGTTGTGTTGGTCAGCGAATTGTAGGGGGTCCTGTGTGGGTGGTAGAAAGCTGCAGATGTACTAGACCAGCCTCTCAAAGCATTTGCTTATTATTGAGGTGAGTGTGACAGGACGCCAGTCGTTCAGACATGTTGCCTTGGTCTTTTTAGGTTCAGGGACAATGTTTTGAAGCAGGAGGGCACTCCGCATCACAAGAGGGAGAGATTAAACATACCTGTAAAGAAATCTGTCAGTTGTGCCGCGCACATCCTGAGTATCCACGCTGGGAGGCCGTCCGGTCCCGCGGCCTCATGACTCGCCGCTCGTCGGAAACATCTGCGTACTTCGGCCTCAGAGATGACCAAGGTGCAGGTCACGTCGGTGGCTCTCCTCGGGAGTCAGTGTTGGCGACATCAAACCCAGCGTAAAAACAGATTTAGCTCATCTGGGACGGAGGCAGTGATGTTAGAAACTCCACTGCGTTTAGCTTTGAAGTCTGAGACAGTGTGCAGACCTAGACATAAGCTGTGTGCGCTGTTGGTGGAAAGTTGTGGTTTTGATCTTGCCCCTTTGTTGTCATTTTGCTGCCTTGATGACCTTGCGCAAATCGTAGCTGCGTTTCCCGAGTTCCCGCTGGTTACCAGCAATGTCTGCTCTGTCTCACACGGGTAGTGCTGTACGCACGGAGCTGTTGATCCAGGTTCGGGTAGACCCTGACCGACATCCTCGATGCTCTTCCAGATGAAGCCTTGTGACCCTTCCGTGAACTCGGAGACATCCTCATCGCGGAAAACAACCTAGTTGACGTTATCAAAGCAGTCCTGTAGCATGGAGGCTGAACGGTTGGGTCAGCAGTGGACGGTTTTCACAACGGCCACCCCTTGTTTCAGCTCTGCCTGGACCCTGGCAGCAGAAAGATGTGACCACTTTCCCCACGGTGGGCGGAGGAGAGCTTTGTAAGCGTTGCGGAAGGGAGACACAAACTCAGAACACGTACCTGGGACTCACAAAGACACAAACACACACAGATGCACAGGCATAAACCAGACAAACACACATACTCACCCAGACCGACAAATACAGACATATACAGTCATACATACAGACACACACACACACAGTCATACATACAGACACAAACACACTCACACACAGACACAGATACACACACTCCCAAAGACACAGACACAAACACACACAGATTGCTAAAACACACACACAATCACGCACAGACCCAAAGACATAAACACACAGACACAAAAATACAAGGACTACATCAGCAGCCTGCTGCCACCCACACTGGACCCCCTACAATTCGCTGACCAACACAACCGATCAACCGATGACTCAATAGCCACAGCTCTTCACACCGTCCTTACACATCTGGGGAAGAGGGAAGCTGACGTGAGAATGCTGTTCTTGGACTACAGTTCAGCATTCAACACCATGATTCCCTCCAGGCTCGACAAGAAGCTCAGAGACCTCGGCCTTCACCCTGCCTTGTGCAGCTGGATCCTGGACTTCCTGTCAGATCACCGGCAGGTGGTCAGAGTGGGCTCCCTCACCTCCAACCCTCTGACACTCAACACAGATGCCCCTCAGAGCCCCCTCCTTTACTCTCTGTATACCCATGACTGTGTCGCCACCCACAGCTCCAATCTGATAATTAAATTTGCTGACAACACTACACTGATTGGCTTCATCTCAAATAATAACGAGACGGCCTACAGGGAAGAAGTCATCACCCTGACACAGTGGTGTCAAGAAAACAACCTCTCCCTCAAGTTGCAAAATCAAAGGAGCTGGTTGTGGATTACAGGAGGAATGGAGACAGGCTCACCCCTACTGACATGAATGGATCTGGGGTTGAGAGGGTGAACAGCTTCAAGTTCCTCAGCGTACACATCACGGAGGACCTCACGTGGTCTGTACACACTCACGTGTGGTGAAAAATGCACAACAGCGCCTCTTTCACCTCAGATGGTTGAGGAAGTTTAGTATGGGCCTCCCAAATTCTATAAACCTTCTACAGGGGCACAATTGAGAGCATCCTGACTGGCTGCATCACTGCCTGGTATGGGAACTGTACTTCCCTCAATCGCAGGACTCTGCAGAGAGTGGTACGGCCAGCCCAGCACATCTGCAGATGTGAACTTCCCCTATTCAGGACATTTACACAGACAGGTGTGTAAAAAGGGCCTGAGGGATCATTGGGGACCCGAGTTACCCCAACCACAAACTGCAGCATAAGAGCCAGGACCAATAGGCTCCAGGCACACAGACGCAAAAATACACACACACACACACTCTAACACACACAAACAGACAGTCACACATACACACACAAAGTTAATCATTCACACACAGATGCATACATACAGACACAAACACACACACTCACAAACAGGCACAGAAAGACACAGACACACAGTTACTCATACAAAGACACTCAGAGACAGACAGACACACACACACACACACACACAAAACACTCACACAGAAAAAACACTCACTGAAACATAGACAGACAGACACACACACGCAGACTCAAAAATACAGACACACTCACAGGTTCACACACAGACACAGACATGCACACATGCAGTCAGACACACATGGACAAAGCCAGACACAGACACAAAAAGACAGACCCGGACAAACACACACACAAAAACACTCACCCACACACACAGACACGTGCATACACACAAAGTCACTCACTGACACACAGACACACACACGCACAAAGACAAACACATAAATACAAAGTCACTCACGTACATTTCCACACAGGCCCAAACACACACACACAATCGAAGAAGTTGGGTCATGGGCAGAGTTTGATCAGAAAGAGGACCTTGGGCCCATCCATTTGATGCTGAACTGTTATTCTGCCAACCTTCACTGGGTCATATCCTCCACACCCCCGCCCACCCCCATCTACCTGCCTACCCAACCTTCTGGCAACTGTTGCAACTGAACTGCCATCGCTGGCAGGAGACAGTGCTGGATCTGAAGCCACAATCTCCAGGTCCCCGACGGGCCCTTCAAGTCACAGAATACTCCCGCTGACGTTGGACAGTCTGGGCTCCTGTGAGCAGCAGCGAAGGAGGCCGCAGAGTTTTGGACACATGCTAAACACCAGCCTGTTCTCCGTGCGTGAGTGGGTGCCTGATGGACTGTTTGCTGGAGGGGTGGGGGGGGAGTCACCTGCCTACCTGCAGCGAGCGGGTTTGTAAATTTGGCAGGAGCAAAGGATGTTGGGAATGGAGAGGGGGGAGGCCGCGGGAGGGGTGTGGGTCGGGTGGCAAAGCAGCGCTATGGGTAGAAGGGTGGTGGGGGTGCAGACACACCCATCTTTGAGACTCCAGGCAAAGTCATTTGACTCCAAACAATTGGTTTATTGATCATTACAGAATCTCTCTGGTGCTTCCCGCTCCCTCCCCCTCCCTTCCCCCTTTTCCCGACCATGATTCCCCCTCTCCCTGCCCCCTTCCCACTCCCAGTCCACAATAGAGACCCATACCAGAATCTGGTTTATCATCACTCACACATCATAAAATTCGTTCTTTTTTAAGTGGCAGCAGTACAGTGTAATACTTAAAATTACTCAAGTTCTCTGCATAAGGCTTGGGCATCCCAGCCATCACCCTGCCTTAAATGTATCCAGTGATGACGTCCACAGCTGCCTGCGGCAATGAATCCCAGATTCAACACTCTACGGCTAAAGAAATTCCTCTTCATTGCCATTCTATCGTGAGGCTGTGTCCTCTGGTCTTATACCATCAGAAACATCCTCTCCACATCCACTCTATCTGTGCCCTCTGGTCCTAGACTCCCCCAACTATAGGAAACATCCTCTCCACATCCACTCTATCTGTGCCCTCTGGTCCTAGACTCCCCCACTACAGGAAACATCCTCTCCACATCCACTCTATCTGTGTCCTCTGGTCCCAGACTCCCCCACTACAGGAAACATCCTCTCCACATCCACTCTATCTGTGTCCTCTGGTCCTAGACTCCGCCACTATAGGAAACATCCACTCCACATCCACTCTATCTGTGCCCTCTGGTCCCAGACTCCCCCACTACAGGAAACATCCTCTCCACATCCACTCTATCTGTGTCCTCTGGTCCTAGACTCCGCCACTATAGGAAACATCCACTCCACATCCACTCTATCTGTGCCCTCTGGTCCTAGACTCCCCCAACTATAGGAAACATCCTCTCCGCATCCACTCTATCTGTGCTCTCTCGTCCTAGACTCCCCCACTATAGGAAACATCCTCTCCACACCCACTCTATCGAGACCCTTCAGCAATCAATATGTTTCAATGACTTTCCCCCCACCCCTCATTCTTCTGAATTCCATGAATACAGACCCTGAGGCATCAAACGCTCTTCATATGACAAGGCATTCGATTCTGGAATCGTTTCCGTGAACCTCCTTTGAATCCTCTCCAATGTCAGCACATCCGTTCGAAGATAAGGGGCCCAAAACTGCTCACAATACTCCAAGTGAGGTCTCACCACTGCTTTATAAAGCCTCAATATTATATCCTTGCTTTTGTATTCTGGTCCCCTTGAAATGAATGCTGACATCGCCCTTGCTTCCTCACCACAGACTCAACCTGCAAGTTAACCTTCAGGGAATCCTGCACGAAGACTCCCAAATCCTTTTCACCTCAGAGTTTTGAATTATTTTAAAATGATTTAGTGATACTTTGTAGAAATTGCCCTTTGGGCCCAGCGAGGCAGACTGCCCAGCAGCTTACTGATTTCACACCTAGCCTAATCACAGGGCGACTTGCAGTGACCAGTTACTCTCCCGACTGTTCTGTGTGTGGAAACCCGCGCGGTCACGGGATGGGCTGTACAGACCCGTGTAATGAAGACAGCGGATTGAACGGCAAACTCCAACACCCCAGGTGCAAAAGCATCGCGCTAACCGCCACGAGGCTGGTAAAAGCATGACTGAGGAATCAGACCTGTGGAGGGGGGAAAGTTACCTGGGGAAGAGAGAAGGGGTGAGAGTCCCAGAGGTGAGGGAAGAGAGAAGCTGCAGGTTCCTCATAGGTGGAGTGGGGGAGGAAGAATGATAGGCTCATCATCCACAGGGGAGACACACGGTTCATACCCTGAGTGAGAAGAATTACAGGTTCATGCCCTGTAGAGAGGGTTAACGTTCAGCGTTCACGGTCCTGGGGTTAGAGGTCAGGGTTCATGGACCAGGTTAGGAGTTTCAAGGTCATGTTAGGAACAAGAGTTCAGGGTCCATTGCCCAGCATAGGGGTTAGAGGAACACGCACAAAATGATGGAGTACCCCTTTCCATAGATGCTGCCAGGCCTGCTGAGTTCCTCCAGCATTTTGTGTGTGTTGCTTGGATTTCCAGCATCTGCAGATTTTCGTTTGTGGTAGGGGTTAGAGGTCAAGGTTGACAGTGCAGAGTAGGGGTTAGGTCAGAGAGCAGGGGCCAGGGCTCATGCCTCACAGTAGGGGTCAGAAAGCCGGGTAATAGGTTAGAGGTTAGGGTTCATGGTCCAAGATAGCGAGTAGAGCTCAGGGTTCAAAGCCCAGGGTAGGGGTCAGAAAGCAGGTCAGGGTACGTGGTTCAGGGTAGGAGTTAGATTTCAAAGTTCATGGTCCAAAGTAGGGGTCAGAGGTCAGGGTAGGAACTCGAGGTCATGATTCACGGTCCAGGGTAAGGTTTAGAGCTCAAGGTTCATAGCCCATGGTGGGTGAACTGCTCCTCAGTTATGATGAGCGAACGCCGGAGACGCGAAGACAGGAAGATCAAATTTATTTTCATCCAGCCATACGCATGTATACCACCAAATGAGACAACCTTCCTCCGGACCAAGGAGCACAGCACAGTACAAATGACTCACACAAATAACACAAAGCAATACAACCACTAACAGGTTAATAAATAATAACGTACATTTATTCCAGCCTTTACACCTACCCCGCCACTCTTGCTCCTCCTGGGGGCCCGGCGACGCGTCGGACTCGGCGAGGACGGACCGGAAGTGGCGGAGGTTCGGCGGGGACGGACCGGAAGTGTCGACCTCCCGCGGCCGATGGTTTTGAACTCGCCATGGGGGTGAGTGAGTGAGTGAGGGGAGGGGGAAAGGAGGGAGGGTTACGGATACGGGTAGATGAGCGGTGAGGGAAGGCAGAGTTGCAGGACGAGGGGAAAAAAGGGGTTTGGGTGGGCGGCGAGGGACGGGAAGAGGGGGGGCGGGACTGGACGGGAGTAGTTGTGAGGGAAAGGGTTGGAGGGGAGGAGGAGTTGAGGGAAGAAGGAGGGAAGGGGTAGGTGTGAGAGAAAGGGTTGGAGGGGCAAAAGGGGTAGGTGTGAGAGAAAGGGTTGGAGGGGCAAAAGGAGGGAAGAGGTAGGAAGTGTGAGGAAAAGTGTTGGAGGGGAGGAGTTGAGGGAAGGGGTAGGCGGTGTGACGGAAATGGTGGGAGGCAAGGAGGAGTGAGGGGAGGGTTTGGAGTGGAGGAAGAGTGAAGATGGGGTGGGGGTGAGGGGATGGGGAGAGGAGAGTGAGGGCAGAGGGATGGGAAAGGGGTAGGTGAAGGGGAGGGATAGATCGGAGTATGAGGGATAAGGGTCGGGGCGGAGGGATATGAAAAGAGGGTGGGTGTAGGGGCCAGGGTGCAAGGTGAGAGATGGGGTGGGGGGAGTCTGGATGACGGACAACCCACCCACCTTTGCGTTGGCTCTCCAGAGAAAGTCGTCCAGAGCAAAAGAGAAAAAGCAGAAGAGGTTGGAGGAGAGGGCGGCCATGGACGCCATCTGTGCCAAAGTGGAGTCGGCAAACAAGGTGGGACCTGGGTGGGGAAAGGAGAGGGCAGATGCAGGAGGGAGAGAGAATACACCCCCACCCTTTCTCGCTGGAATCCGGCACCCCTCCAAGTTTTGCCCACTCAACTGGCGGGAGCCTTTACCCCCTGCTCTTCTTTGCAACCCACGGCACCCCAGGGTGAGATGTAGCGACCCAGCCAGAGAGGGAGCAATTGACCTCGGCTCTCTGTGCCTTAGTACGCCTGCAGTGGGGAATGGTTGGTGGGGTTATCCATGAGAACATGCCATCCAGGACAGACTGCTGGCTTTCTCTAGTTCGGCTGCCCCAGCTCAGTGGGTTTTGAGAGTTCAGGGCAGGTCATGCCTCGGGGGGGGGGGGGGTGGGGGGGTGGTGGGAGGGAAGGGTGGGGCATCACAGGAGAAATTTAACTCCTCCTCCTGTTTCCCCCCTAAAGCTTGAAGATCCCTTGGCGCCTTTCCCTGCCTTCAGGAAATACGACAGGAACGGGTAAGGTTGGGGCGTTCGTGCTGCATGTTCCCAGTGCTGATCAACCCCCCCCCCCCCACCTTCCCTGCAGCCCTAAAACCCACCCCCACTGTCACCTGCCAGGCTCTCATTTCTTTCAAGGGATCCCATTTGAGTTGCACAAAGCAACGGGGTATTTCGTACACTCAACGGTGTCTCACAATCCCTCTGTCTGGAGGAGATCTGTACAGTGACCGGTGTCCCTTAGTCTTTCTCGGGAGATCTGTACACTGGCCAGCATCTCACATTCCCTCTCTCTCAGGTCATCTGTACACAGATCAGTGTCTCAGTCCGTCTCTCTCAGGGGAGATCTGTACACTGACTGGTGTCTCTCAGTCCCTGTTTATCAGAAGATACCTGTATACTGATATTTTTTTCCCTCTAAACAAAAGCTGCACTGAAGGAAGTTGCTTCTCCCAGTATTCCCTGCCTCGTCAATCCTGCAGTCCTTGCCACTCTGCACGTTTCAATCCACTGAGGACCAGACCAGGATCGGGAGCAGATACTGTAACTAACCGAACGAGGAGTGTCTCGGACTGTAACCTCAGGGGTTAACTGTTTCTGCACCCGGTCATCCGCTAGTAGGTGATGAATGCTGCCTCAGTAACTGATCTCAGCAGGGATGGAGTGGAAATGACTGCCTGTCCGAGGGGGAAGGGGGGAAATCTGCGCACTATGACCTCCACACCACCCCCTCAACCCCCATCCCCCTCTGTTCTTGCCACCTTCGCTTTCTTCAGCCCTCACTTCTCTCACTGTCCTCTCTCGTCCAGAGTGAACGTACTGATCGAGTGCAAGCGCGCGTCAGAGCTGGACAGCAGCACCGTGGAGTGGGCCGTGGACCTGACCAGGACCAATATGCAGGCCATGTGAGTGAGAGCCCGGACGTTGCATGCCGCTGACGCTCGGTCAGGCGATAGACAGAGATGTCAGTAGGTAATTCAGCCAACCGTCGCTCAGTGGTGCGGTCCGTAGAGGGTGCGTCTCAGATTAACGGGGGGGGGGGGGGGGGGCTCCCTTTAGGACAGATGTGAGGAGGAATTTCGTCAACCGGAGGCTGGTGAATCTGTGCAATTCATTACTACAGACGGCTGTGGAGGCCAAATCGTTGGGGATATTTAAAGCCGAGGTTGATATGGTCTTGGTTGGTATGCCAGTACTGATTTGTCAAATTGTCCGATCACACACTCCCGGGGTCAGACACAGAGTGAATCTCCCTCCACACCGTCCCATCACACACTCCCAGGGTCAGACATGGAGTGAATCTCCCTCCACACCGTCCCATCACACACTCCCAGGGTCAGACATGGAGTGAATCTCCCTCCACACCGTCCCATCACACACTCCCAGGGTCAGACACAGAGTGAATCTCCCTCCACACCGTCCCATCGCACACTCCCGGGGTCAGACACAGAGTGAAGCTCCCTCTACACCGTCCCATCACACACTCCCGGGGTCAGACACGGAGTGAATCTCCCTCCACACCGTCCCATCACACACTCCCAGGGTCAGACACGGAGTGAATCTCCCTCCACACCGTCCCATCACACACTCCCGGGGTCAGACACGGAGTGAATCTCCCTCCACACCGTCCCATCACACACTCCCAGGGTCAGACACGGAGTGAATCTCCCTCCACACCGTCCCATCACACACTCCCGGGTTCAGACACAGAGTGAATCTCCCTGCACGCCGTCCCATCACACACTCCCGGGGTCAGACAGAGAGTGAAGCTCCCTTCACACACTCCCGGTGTCAGACACAGAGTGAATCTCCCTCCACACGGTCCCATCACACACTCCCGGGGTCAGACATAGAGTGAAGCTCCCTCTACACCGTCCCATCACACACTCCCGGGTTCAGACACAGAGTGAATCTCCCTCCATAGCGTCCCATTGCACACTCCAGATAGCGTGGAACTGCTTTGTTGTGCTGGACAAAATGAGGAAAACTGCTGTAGAGAGATTGTCAGATACATTGGAGGAGGTGCGGAGGGTGTCCCGAATGTCTGAGTGAGTGGCTGATTCAGTGTGGGGGCTTCTCCTGGAGTTTTTACACGGGTCTGACTGCATTTTTGCGTGGCTTCTTGCTGTGGGAGCTGCCAACCCCAAAAGAAGGGAGAGAATTACCGTTGTTCTCTGGCTAACGTCTGGACAACTCCCCTTCCTCCTGCCTCGTCCTGTCTCTGGGCCAGTGCAGAAGCATTTTGGGCATCTCAACCTGGGAATTCTTCAAGATCGACGGAGCTTTTCCCAGCGTTGGAATGCCGAAGGGGACTGTGGACTGTTGACTGGATCCCTTGTGCAGCGTGCTGTTTACAGGCTGGCCCAGACCGTCCGCGATGTGACCCAGCTCCAGTCGGAATCCCGGAACCTCAGGGCGGCTGGACCAACGGCATCTGCTGACGCCGCAGGAGCTGACAAACTGCCGGAGGTTCCCAGCTCTTCCATCCCGGAACAACACTCGCTCCAGGACTTAATCAGCATACGCTGCTGCCTCGATTTCTCGCTTCGGGCTGTCGCGTCGCCAAACTGCGCCGGTCCGTGACGGCGGCCCGTTTCGGTGGCTGGACGATGAACAGGGGTGCGAAGCTTCCTTGCGCCCTGGAACGGTGCTCGGAGGACACGGGTGGGGTAGGCAGCATTCTGGCCTTGGGAGCGAGACGTGCAAAGACGTGACGTTAGCCGAGACCCCTCGACTGACTGCCCGGTGCAGCAACCCGTCAGCACCTTCCCTCCACTTCCTAGCCCTTGTCCACCGTCCCGACACGCCATGGTAGTCTGTGTCTCCACCTGTGGCTGAGAGAGGTCCCCAGTGGAAGTCCCTTTACGAGGGAGTTCTTCCCATGCACCTGGGGGTGGAGACTGCTCCCTGTAACAAGTTCCTTGGTTTGTACATGGTTCTGCCAGCCACATGTCGCTTCTGCAGGCTGGAGGAGACCGTGTACCACATGTACCTGGAGTGTACGAGGCTGCAGCCCCTTTCTGCATGTCTGTGAGGGCTGCTCCTTCTGGTTACACTTCAGCGATCGTCCTGTGAGGAGGGGAGCAAGGAGGGATGAGGGTGCCTTTGTCAAGTTGCTCCCGGGGCTGGCGATAACAGCTATCTGGAAGTGGGTGGCTGTGGGATCTGCCCAGGCAGACTGCCTGGCAATTTTTAGGGGGTGTGTCCGTGCTCGGGTAACCATTGAGAGGGGCTGGCACTGTCCACAGCAACCATAGTGGCGTTCCGGGACCATTGGGTTCCGCAGGGAATCGGTGCCATCATCAATAGAACAGTACAGTAATTGTGTTGGTCACAGTTGTCTGTATATCTTTGTAGGTACTGCATTTGTAATAAAAGATATCTTGTTTGAAAAATAAAGCCAGTTCTCATCCCATCACACGCTCCCGGGCATCTGGCACGGGGACAGCCGGCTGCGTTCCCACTGCCTGACGTGTTTGCTTTGTGCTGTAGACGGTTTAGGAGGAGGGGTGGTGGTGTGGGGGGAGGTGGGGTGCGGGGAGGGGGGGGCGTGTCCCAAGGCCGGCCAGCTCGCTGCCACTCCGCTCTCCCTCCAGGTACGAGCAGAGCGAGTGGGGTTGGAAGGATCGCGAGAAGCGGGAAGAAATGACGGACGAGCGCGCCTGGTACCTGGTGGCCCGCGACGGAGGGGGCAAGCAGCCGGCCGCCTTCTCCCACTTCCGCTTCGACGTGGATTGTGGGGAGGAGGTTCTGTACTGGTATGGTAACCGCAGGAAACCTCCCCTCTCCCCCCACCCCCCACCCCACCCCCGGGAGGTAAAGACTGGCTTTATTTACATCGAGGCACCCGCAGAGAGCTTGCCCCCCTTTTGGTATCACTCCCATCCCAGCTACTCTGCATTGGCTTCCTGTGACTTTCAGAGTTGATTTTAAAGTTCTTTTACTTGTTTTAAAGATCTGAATGACCTGGGACTGAAGTACATCACAGAAATCGTTTTCGTTTCATAGTCCTGCTCGAGCTATCAGGTCTTCTTCTGCCGGTCTCTTTAACTTTAAACAATCTCCCTCAAAAGACACTTGGCAGGTCAGCTTTTTTTGAACTACGCTCCTGAACTGTGGCATTCAATACCTAAAACTATCAGGAACATGGACTCAGCTGACACTTTTAAACACCAGCTCAACACCTATTCATTTTTTTTGTTTTGTCTTTGATTTTCGTGTTCGTAACCCATCCCATTGTAAAACACTTGGAACTGCATCGTCTGTACGGTGTCATATAGAGACATACAGCGCAGAAGCAGGCCTTTCGGCCCATCTAGTCTCTGCTGAACCATTTAAACTAACTTCCCATCGATATGCACCGGGACCACCCCTGCATACCACCCCCCCCCCTTCCATGTGCCTATTCAAACTTCTCTTAACTGTGAAATCTAGTTCGCCTGCACCACTTGCGCTGGCAGCTTGTTCCACACTCTCACCAAAGAAGCTCCCCCTCATCTTCCTCTGAAATTTCTCACCTTTCACCCATAACCTCTAGTTGCAGTCCCACCCAACTCCAATGGAAAAAGCCCGCTTGGATTTACCCTATCTATACCCCGCAGAATTTTGTGTCCCTCTATAAATCTCTTCTCAACCTTCTGCATTTCAAGGAATAAAGTCCTCACTGATTCCATCTTTCCTTGTAACTCGGGTCCTCAAGACCCAGCAACGTCCTTGTAAATTTTCTCTGTACTCTTTCAAACTTGTTTACATCATTCCTGTAGGTCAGTGACCAAAGCTGCACACAATACTCCAAAGTAGGCCACACAGCATCTTATACAACTCCAACATGATATCCCATTTCCTGTACCCGCTACTCTGATTTGAGAAGGCCAATGAGCCAAAAGGGCCAACAACCCTGACTGATCAAAAAAATAGGAAACAGCCGTGAAGAATCGGAGTGTGACGGTATCCCTGAGTCTCCACCCGGGACTTGCCTGACTGACAGGAATGAAAACCGAGAGGAAGCTACTGACACGATGGAGGAAGCCCTGAACACCGACGGGGATGGAGGATCTTCACCGGTGCCCCGAACGCCAGAGGCGTAAGGAGCAGTGACTAACTCCCCAAGGAGCAAGGCTGACCAACACTCCAGCCACTAACCCATGATGGATTCTGGTGTTTAAATCCAAGGTTCTTCCTGGAGGCAAGAGACACGAAACCTGTTGCTTCCGAATCATTTGTTGAGTTGATCGAAGCCGAAGTGGGCAGGGAAACACCTTCCCACAATCTCCCCTCGTCCCCCACCCTCTCTCCACACCTCCTTCCCACTATCTCCCCTTGTCCCCCACCCTCTCTCCACACCTCCTTCCCACTATCTCCCCTTGTCCCCCACCCTCTCTACACACCACCTTCCCACAATCTCCCCTGTCCCCTCCACACACCTCCTTCCCACAATCTCCCCTTGTCCCCCACCCTCTCTCCACACCTCCTTCCCACAATCTCCCTCTCCTCCACACATCACCTTCCCACATCTCCCCTCTCCCCCACCCTCTCTCCACACCTCCTTCCCACAATCTCCCCTCTCTCCTCCACACATCACCTTCCCACATCTCCCCTCTCCCCCACCCTCTCTCCACACCTCCTTCCCACAATCTCCCCTTGTCCCCCACCCTCTCTCCACACCTCCTTCCCACAATCTCCCCTTGTCCCCCACCCTCTCTCCACACCTCCTTCCCACAATCTCCCCTGTCCCCTCCACACACCTCCTTCCCACAATCTCCCCTCGTCCGCCACCCTCTCTCCACACCTCCTTCCCACAATCTCCCCTTGTCCCCAACTTCCTTCCCACATCTCCCCTCTCCCCTCCACACACCACCTTCCCACAATCTCCCCTCGTCCGCCACCCTCTCTCCACACCTCCTTCCCACACTCCCCTTGTCCCCAACTTCCTTCCCACATCTCCCCTCTCCCCTCCACACACCACCTTCCCACAATCTCCCCTCGTCCGCCACTCTCTCTCCACACCTCCTTCCCACAGTCTCCCCTGTCCCCTCCACACACCACCTTCCCACAATCTCCCCTTGTCCCCCATCCTCTCTCCACACTTCCTTCCCACAATCTCCCCTCATCCCCCACCCTCTCTCCACACCTCCTTCCCACAATCTCCCCTCGTCCACCACCCTCTCTCCACACCTCCTTCCCACAATCTCCCCTTGTCCCCCACCCTCTCTCCACACCTCCTTCCCACAATCTCCCCTTGTCCCCCACCCTCTCTCCACACCTCCTTCCCACAATCTCCCCTCGTCCACCACCCTCTCTCCACACCTCCTTCCCACAATCTCCCCTCGTCCGTCGCCCTCTCTCCACTCCTCCTTCCCACAATCTCCCCTTGTCCCCCACCCTCTCTCCACACTTCCTTCCCACATCTCCGCTCTCCCCTCCACACATCACCTTCCCACAATCTCCCCTCGTCCGCCACCCTCTCTCCACACCTCCTTCCTACAATCTCCCCTCGTCCGCCACCCTCTCTCCACACCTCCTTCCCACAATCTCCCCTCGTCCGCCACCTTCTCTCCACACTTCCTTCCCACATCTCCCCTCCACACACCTCCTTCCCACAATCTCCCCTTGTCCCCCACCCTCTCTCCACACTTCCTTCCCACAATCTCCCCTCTCCCCTCCACCTTCCCACATCTCCCCTCTCCCCTCCTCACACCTCCTTCCCACAATCTCCCCTTGTCCCCCACCCTCTCTCCACACTTCCTTCCCACAATCTCCCCTCTGCCCTCCACACATCACCTTCCCACATCTCCCCTCTCCCCTCCACACCACCTTCCCACAATCTCCCCTTGTCCCCCACCCTCTCTCCACACCTCCTTCCCACCATTGCCCCTCTCCCCTCCCTCTGTCCACACACCTCCTTCCCACCATCTCCCCCTCTTACCCCATCTCTCCCCACAGCTCATTCCCACCATCCCCCCTTCCCCTCCCTTCCACACCTTCCCATCATCTCCCTTCTTCCCCCATCTCTCCCCACAGCTCATTCCCACCAACTCCCCCTCCCCGCCTTGCCCCCTCCGCCCCTTGCCCCTCCCCAACCTCTCGGAATGAGAGCCTATTGGTTCCCGAGTCTAGGGGCTTGGAGAAGCAACATGGAAGGTTGTAACATCGGAACAGCAAGTTGCTGGTCTCTGTTGCAGGAGTGGCCTCTGTCTCTGTCTCTGTCTCCCTCACTGGGGGTAGGGGAAAAGTCTGGAGTGCTGGGTATTGGGGTGGGGGAAGGGAGAGAGAGCCTGTTACAGAAACCAAGTTGCTGGTCTATGGACTATAGTTTTTGATGGGTTCTAGATCAGTGATTCTGTGGGGGACTTCTTCTGTTGCTTGCCTGTTTGGGCATGGGGGGGTGGTGCACACGTGTGGGGAAGGGGAGGGTTCTGATGTTTCATTCTGTGGGGTTTCACGGTTCATGGGCGTCTGTGAAGAGTAAGAATTTCAGGTTGTATACGATATACCAACATTAAGTTGAACCATTCCACGTGTGTACGTAAAGGCAACTTAAACACAAGCAGATAACTGACTTACTCTGAAAAGAAAATGACATTTAAACCATCTAATGCAAGAATTAAGCTGTCGGATCCAACACCCACAGTCCCCCAACCACCACTATTTATTATCTCCTGTTGGAGTCACGTTTTTGTGCTGCGTAGGACCCAGAGAGTCACAATTGTGTTCTCCTTTTACTCTTGTGTACTGGGAACTGCATTAAACAATCTTGAATCTTTGCAGTTACGAAGTCCAGCTGGAGGCGCGGGTGAGGAGGAAAGGGCTGGGGAAGTTCTTGATGCAGATACTCCAGCTGCTAGCGAACAGGTAATGGCCGCGCGGACGAGCCGGGGAACACGCGCCGCCCTCCATCCATTTCCCCGCAGAGACCGGGCGCTCCCCCCCCCACCCCCGTGACCCTGCTGTGTGACCGCCGGTCCAAGGTGCTTTGGCGCTGACTGCTGCCCTCTGCTCTCTCCCCAGCACGCAGATGAAGAAGGTAATGCTGACGGTATTTAAACACAACAGCGGCGCGTATCAGTTCTTCCGAGAGGCGTTGCAGTAAGTCAGATGTCGGGATCGAGTCGCTTCAAAGTTCTCAGACCTATGCCGGCTCTTAGCTCAAGCCCATGTTTCCCTGTAAGCTCTCGGCTTCTCTGTTAAAGATCCCTTCACCAGCTCAATTTCCCAGGCACCCGCCACTCAAAAACAAATGTCCTGCACATAAAGTCATAGGAAAAACAGGCCCTTTGGCCCATCTTGTCCATGCTGAACCATTTACACTGCTCACTCCCATCAACCTACACCGGGACCGTAGCCCTCCATACCCCTCCCATCCATGTACTTACCCAAACTTCTCTTAAAATGGACAAGGGAGAGCCAGTGGATGTAGTGTACCTGGACTTCCAGAAAGCTTTTGATAAAGTCCCACGTAGGAGATTAGTGGGCAAAAGTAGGGCACATGGTATTGGGGGCAGAGTACTGACATGGATTGAAAATTGGCTGGCTGACAGGAAACAAAGAGTAGTGATTAACGGGTCCCTTTCGGAATGGCAGGCTGTGACTAGTGGGGTACCGCAAGGTTTGGTGCTGGGACCGCAGCTGTTTACAATATACATTAATGATTTAGATGAAGGGATTAAAAGTAACATTAGCAAATTTGCTGATGACACAAAGCTGGGTGGCAGTGTGAAATGTCAGGAGGATGTTATGAGAATGCAGGGTGACTTGGACAGGTTGGGTGAGTGGGCAAATGTATGGCAGATGCAGTTTAATGTGGATAAATGTGAGGTTATCCACTTTGGTGGCAAGTACAGGAAGGCAGATTACTATCTAAATGGAGTCAAGTTAGGAAAAGGGGAAGTACAACGAGATCTAGGCGTTCTTGTACATCAGTCACTGAAAGCTAGCATGCAGGTACAGCAGGCAGTGAAGAAAGCTAATGGCATGCTGGCCTTTATAACAAGAGGAATTGAGTATAGGTCCTTCTGCAGCTGTACAGGGCCCTGGTGAGACCCCACCTGGAGTATTGTGTGCAGTTTTGGTCTCCAAATTTGAGGAAGGACATTCTTGCTATTGAGGGAGTGCAGCGTAGGTTCACAAGGTTAATTCCCGGAATGGCGGGACTGTCATATGTTGAAAGATTGGAGCGACTGGGCTTGTATACACTGGAATTTAGAAGGATGAGAGGGGATCTGATTGAAACATATAAGATTATTAAGGGATGGGACACACTGGAGGCAGGAAGCATGTTCCTGCTGATGGGTGAGTCCAGAACCAGAGGCCACAGTTTAAGAACAAGGGGTAGGCCATTTAGAACAGAGATGCGTAAAAACTTTTTCACCCAGAAAGTGGTGGATCTGTGGAATGCTCTGCCCCAGAAGGCAGTGGAGGCCAAGTCTCTGGATGCATTCAAGAGAGAGTTAGATAGAGCTCTTATAGATAACGGGGTCAAGGGATATGGGGAGAGGGCAGGAACGGGGTACTGATTGTGTATGATCAGCCATGATCACAGTGAATGGTGGTGCTGGCTAGAAGGGCTGAATGGCCTACTCCTGCACCTATTGTCTATTAAACGTTGGAATCGAGCTCGCTTCCACCACTTGGGCTGTCAGCTTGTTCCACACTCTCACCCCCCTCCGGAGAAGTTTGCCTTCATGTTTCCCTTAAATATTTTGCCTTTCACCCTTAACCCATGACCTCTGGTTGTCATCCAACCCAACCCCAGTGGAAAAGCCTGCTTGCTTTTAACCTGTCTATACCCCTCATAATTTTGCATACCCCCATCAAATCTCCCCTCAATCTTTTACGTCTGAAAGAATAGAGCCCTGACCTATTCAGTCTCACCTTCTAACTCGGGTCCTCCAGACCCGGCAACATCCTTGTCAATTCTCTCTGCGCCCTTTCAACCTTATTTGCATCTTTCCTGTGGGTCGGTGACCAAAACTGCACTCAATACTCCAAACCAGGCCTCAACAACTTCAACATCCCATCTCCTGTGCTCAGTACTTTGATTTATGAAGGCCAATGTGCAAAAAGCTCCCTTTACGACCCCATCTACCAGTGCCTATAAAAAGTATTCACTCCCCTTGGAAGTTTTCACGTTTTATTGTTTTACAACATTGAAACACAGTGGATTTAATCTTGTCTTTTTTGACAATGATCAACAGAAAAGGGCTCTTCTGCATCCACACGAATCCATTCTCTGCACATTCTGTGTCTCTCTAACAGCCTCTTTAACAACCACTGTCTTATCTGCCTCCACCATCATCCTTGCCAGCCTGTCCCAGACACCCACCACCCTCCGTGTTTTTTAAAAAAAACTTCCATCACGAATCACCTTCAAACTTTTAACTTCTTACCTTGAAGCTAAATCCTCTACTGTTTGACACTTTTGAGGCCCTCTGTCGGTTAGGGTCACCCATGGGTGTTCCATCTTAACTGTCCAAGTGATACACAAGCCGGGGCAGAACGATGAGGAGAGCGAGGGGTTCCCCCCTCCACCCTCCTGATGAACCCAAGGGAACGGCAGAGACCGACACAGTTTGCCACCAGCAGCGTCGCACGAGTTGCCAGTCAGCATTGAACTCAACTTAGGTTTGCCTCAGGGACTCCAGCTCCGGATTTTTCCCTCGGGGTTCACTCCCGAAGCTTGTCCTTGTAGCTCCTACTTTAATCCTGGTGAGCATCTGCTCCCTCTCCAAAGGCGCCATGTTCAGAACTGCACACATGAACCTAACGTGACATCCTGGCTCTTGTATTCGGGAGCTGTGAGGTAACGTTGCAGCTCTGCGAAACTGGCGAGACCACATTTGACTATTGTGTTCAGTTCTGGTCACCTCATTGTAGGAAGGATGTGGAGGCTTTAGAGAGGGTGCAGAGGAGACTCACCAGGGTGCTGCCTGGATTAGAGAGGGTGCAGAGGAGATTCACCAGGGTGCTGCCTGGATTAGAGAGGGTGCAGAGGAGATTCACCAGGATGCTGCCTGGATTAGAGAGCATGTTTTATGAGGCGAGGCTGAGCGAACTGGGACTTTTCTCTTTAGAGTGAGGGAGGGTGATTTGACAGTGGTGTACATGTCAATAATGGGCACAGGTCGAGTGGACGGCCAGAGGCTTTTCCCCAGGGTGGAAATGGCTGATACGAGGGGACATAATTTTAAGGTGATTGGAGGAATCTGTAGGGGGATGTCGGGAGTAGCTTTTGTTCAGTGCAGAGTGGTGGGTGGTGATACGTCAGAGCCAGGCACGTGGATGATAGAAGCGAGGGAGGGAAGGGTTACACTGATCTTGAAGTGGGTTAAAAGGTTGGGGGCCGAAGGGCCTGTACTGTTCTATCTCTCTTTGTCGTGTGCTGTTCTCCATACTCAATGCCCCGACCGATGAAAGCCGGTGTGTCTCTCCCACCATCCACTTGTGCAGAGAGCTATGGATCCCTCTGTACATAAAGCGGGGGCTCCCTGCACCGAAGGCAGCCCGCCCTGCCAGGCCACGTGCTCACCCTGCCGCTCTCTCTCCCTCCTCCCCAGGTTCGACATCGACGAGTCCTCGCCCAGCCTCTCTGGCTGCTGCACGGACGACTGCTCCTACGAGATCCTGAGCCGGAGGACCAAGTTCGGAGAGCACCCCCACCGGCACGGCAGCCCGCACTGTGGGGGCTGCTGCCACTGAGGGGGGGCCCCCCTTCTGCCCTCCCACCCCCGGTGGGGTGGGGAGGGCGGAGAAAAGGCCACTGAGTCACCCCATGGGAACGTGGATGGTCCGAGAGTGCATGGGAATACCTGACAACCTTTTTTTATAAATGTTTTGTTCTTTTACCGCACATCCATCTATATATATTATATATACTGTGAAAGTGACCTAGCCTCTCACTGCCGGAGCCGTTCGAGTCTACCCCTGGTTGGGCAAGCTGAATCTCGCTTCAGATCTGGGTAATGTGTGGCATAGTCCCTCTGGAATACATTTTAATTTCCAGACGAAAAGGCCTCACTTTTTTTTACAAGTAAAGAAGAAATCGAATTAACGAGAGACCAGCAAATTACATTCACGACAAACTTGAACTGTTCCTAGCATTCAGTTTTTAAATAAATTGCATTTCTCCTAGTTTGTCCAGTCAGTGGTCATTTTACTAGGTACACCTGCTTGTCGGTGCAAGTATCCAATCAACCAATCGTGTGGCAGCAGCTCGATGCATTAAAGCATGCTGGCACGGTCAAGAGGTTCAGACCAAATGTCAGAATGGGGAAGAAATGGGATCTGAGTGACTTTGATTGTTGGTGCCAGATGGGGTGGTTTGAGTATCTCAGAAACTGCTGAGCTGGGATTTTCGTGCACAACCGTCTCTAGAATTTACAGAGAATGGTGTGGAAAAACACCAAAAAAATTCAGTGAGCATCAGTTCTGTGGGCAGAATGGCCTTGTTAGTGAGAGAGGTCAGAGAAGAATGGCCAGACTGGTTCGAGCTGACAGGAAGGTGACAGTAACTCAATGTTACAACAGTGGTGTGCAGAAGAGCATCTCTGAACACACAACACGCCGAACCTTGGATTGGACAGGCTACAGCAGCAGAAGATCATGAACATATACTCCGTGGCCGCTTTATTAGGTACAGGAGGTACAAGTTACAATAAAAGTGGCTACTAGGTGTAGGTTGAAACGTGTGTGTCTCCATTCTGACGTTCTGCACATGGAACGACCGACTCTGTGTAAACCTGCCAGGTCTGTCGTGAAAGGAGGAAGGGAGTTATTGGCCCTCTTGTCCCTGCCCATTGCTAATCTTGTGCCTCAAATCATTGCCCTCCAGTTAATGTCCTTCCTCCAGGGTGCTGCCCCTCCCCTAGCAAGTTTGCTCCTCCCTCCAGGTGACGAGTTTGCCCTCACTCTGCCCCTCTCCCAGCGAGAGTTCCCTTGTTCTGCTGCCCTCCCCCCCCCCCCCAGTGAGTTTGCACCCGGTCTGTCCTTCCCCTGGCAAGTTTGCCCCCTCTCTGGGTGAGTCTGTCCTCAGCACCCCCTCCCCTGGTGAGTTTGTCCTCAGGCTTTTCCTTTGGGATACAGATTTATTTATGGTGTGCATTGAACCATACCTGAATCGTGTCATTTGCGTTAACAACCCAGGGCACACTGAGGGTAGCCCACGAGAGTGGCCAAACGTTCCGGTGGCGACGTGTCCTGTCCGGAAGGTCCAGTGGAACCACACCGAAACAGACTGAGCAGCAAAATAATGTTGAAGCAAGCCTCTTTCCTCCGTCACAACACACACACAGACGCGGTCCTCCGACCCCGGGACAGGCCGCGTTCTCTGGGGGATTTGCAGATATCGGGCCTTCAACTTTCCCGGTGGACTCTCAGACCTGGGCAACTACCTCCGGACTCCAGTGGCCCTTCGGGCTTCGCGTTTTCAGTAACGACCTCCCTTCCTCTTCCCCGACAAGCCTGCACTCAGCTACGCCCCTTGGGCTGAGTTTTCGAGGAGGGACGGCGGGGCAGAAAGCCGTTGGAAATCAAAAGGAAAACTGCAGGCGCTGGAAACCTGAAAAGAAGATGTTCTGTGGGATGCTGGAAATCAATCCAGAGCAACGCGCACAGGAAATGCTGGAGGAGCTCAGCAGGTCAGGCCGTGGTGAGGAAGAAACAGTTGACATCTTGGGCTGAGACTCATCATCGGGACTGGAATGGAAGGGGGCAGATCCCACCCCCCTTCCTCTTCCCCATCACCCACCACCTTCGAGTTCTGGCTTCCCTGAGTTGGGCAATCAACGCCGGAGGCGTGTAAGAAGAGGTAAAGTATTCGGTAAGCTTCCCTCTCCGCGTCTTTATTTGTTCACTCCTCGTCCGTCATGTGGGACTGCCTCCAGGGGCAGAATTTTGTTCTGTGTGTGGGGCTGTGGGAAGACTGCGAGATCTCCAGCCTCCCGGATAAACACATCCTGCACCAGGCTGCAGCTCCTGAGAACTCGTATCAAGGAACTGGATGACCCTCGACTCGTACGGGAGAATGAGGAGGTGATAGATGGGAGCTACAGGGAGCTAGTCACCCTGAGGTTGCCGGAAGCAGGTGACTGTCAGGAGAAGGAGGGGAAATGCAGAGCCAGTGTAGAGTACCCGTGTGGCCATTCCCCTCGAAAATAACCTTTAGAAACTTTCGAGGGGGACGACCGACTGAGGGGAGCTACAGTGACCGAGTCTCTGCAAACTTGACCTGTAGAAGTAGTAGAAGCCAGTTCAGTTGTGTCATTTAGGGTAAAATTGGATAGGTATATGGACAGGAAAGGAGTGGAGGGTTATGGGCTGAGTGCAGGTAGGTGGGACTAGGTGAGATTAAGAGTTCGGCACGGACTAGGAGGGCCGAGATGGCCTGTTTCCGTGCTGTGATTGTCATATGGTCTCTGGCGCTGTGCCTCAGAACAGCAGAGGGGTGAAGAGACCTGCAGTGTTGTCAGGAAATTCCTCGGAGGAACAGAGATGAGGTTCCGCGGGCATGCTAGATGGCATGATGCCTCCCTGGTGCCAGGATCAGGGATGTCTCGGATCATGTCCGTGACATTCTCAAGGGCGAAGGGGAACAGCCAGAAGTCCTGGTACATATCAGCACCAATGACAAAGGTAGACAAGGTGAGGTGGTCCTGAAGAGAGATTTTAGGGAGTTAGGTAGAAAGCTGAAAGACAGGACCTGCAGGGTTATGATCTCTGGATTGCTGCCTGTGCCACGTGCCAACGACGGTAGAAATAGGGTGATTTGACAGATGAGGAACTGGGGCAGGGGGCAGGGGTTCAAATTTTTGGGTCATCAGGATCTCTTCTGGGGAAGGTATGACAGGTCACGCCTGAACCCGAGGGGGTCCAATATCCTCGCGGACAGGCTGGCTGGAGTTGTTCGGGCGGGTTGAAATTAATTCGGCAGTGGGATGGGAACTGGAGTGATAGTGCTAAAGGGGGGGTTGGATGCACAGACAGAATCAATCTGTAGTGAGATGCCAAGCAAGGAGGGGCAAATGATACTGCAGTCAACAGGATGAGGCGGACAAAATCCAAAGGGGTGAATACAGGGCTGAAGGTGTTATATTTGAAAGCCCGTGGTATACGGAATAAGGTGGATGAAGTTGTAGCAGAGACTGACCGGACATTACTAAACTGGCTGAAGAAGAGTATAGCTGGGACCTTAACATCCAAGGATACTCATTGTATTGAAAGGAGGAAATAGCAGAGGTACTTAATTAATAAGGCTCTTGGTGATAATAGTGACGACTTGCAGCAGATTGAAAAGCTTGAGCATGTCGATATTAAGGAAGAGGATGTGCTGGAGCTTTTGGTAAGCATCAAGTTGGATAAGTCACCGGGACCAGACGGGATGTACCCCAGGCTACTGTGGGAGGCGAGGGAGGAGATTGCTGAGCCTCTGGCGATGATCTTTGCATCATCAACAGGGACGGGAGAGGTTCCGGAGGATTGGAGGGTGCCGGATGTTGTTCCTTTATTCAGGAAAGGGAGTAGAGATAGACCAAGAAATTATAGACCAGTGAGTCTTACCTCAGTGGTTGGTAATGTTACGTACCCCGTAACTGGGTCACTTACCAGCAAAGATAGAGAGGTCCATTGAAGTCTGATGGTACTATTTTTAACAGTATTTATTGATTAAGAATACACAAAAATAATATCAATGCAAACATGCAGATAATATACGTCGTCACTACTAAGTCTAAAAGCGCGGGTATAATAATAATCACTAACAAATAGCTCTGTCATTGTCTAGGGGATAATGTATTGTCCAATGGAATTATAAAAGTCACTCAAGTTCATGCAGGCTGCAGCCTTTGGTTGGAGTCAAGAGAGAGAGTTTAAAACTTGCCCATTCCTTTTATGATGTCAATCCTTCGAGAGTCGTTGGGGCTGATTTCTCCTTTGTTTTAGCTAAAGCCGTGCTTCCGTGGTAAGGCCCACCAATTCCGAGGCAAATGGAAAAGGACGCACGTGGGCTTTCCACCGGCTGTCGCTATTATGCCGTTACGGGATTTCTAGCTTTTCTTCTGGTGCGTCTGAGGGGCTGTTCCCCAGACCCTCTTTTATCCTGACTCACAGGGTCTCAGATGTCAATCAGGTCGGGATGATGCAATCCCTCCACCAACCCCCTCTGATCATTCCCTGAGGGCTTCCATGAAGTACAGTACTCAGTACACAATTCCGTCTCCAAGAGACCATGGCCGTTTCCCGTGGCTTTGTATAGCTGAGGGCCAGGACATTCCAAACGTCTCTCTCTCACTTCCTGGGTCTCCTGACCTGAATTAATAGCGATCTTGCGATTCTCAAAAAGGAGGGGGCTACTTTGGACCCTTCGGCCCCTCAGAGTTGGGGCACAGGCATAACAGTAAGTTGATGGGGAAGATCCTGAGAGGCAGGACTTACGAACATTTGGAGAGGCATAACATGATGAGGAATAGTCAGCACGGCTTTGTCAAGGGCAGGTCGTGCGTTACGAGCCTGATTGAGTTTTTTGAGAATGTGACTAAACACATTGATGAAGGAAGAGCAGTAGATGTAGTGTTTATGGATTTCAGCAAGGCATTTGATAAGGTACCTCATGCAGGGTTTATTGAGAAAGTAAGGAGGCATGGGATCGAAGGAGACATTGCTTTGTGGATCCAGAACTGGCTTGCCCACGGAAGGCAAAGAGGGGTTGTAAACGGGTTATATTCTGCATGGAGGATGGTGATCAGTGGTGTGCCTCACGGATCTGTTCTGGGACCCTTACTCTTCGTGATTTTTATAAATGACCTGGATGAGGAAGTGGAGGGATGGGTTAGTAAATTTGCTGATGACACAAAGGTTGGGGGTGTTGTGGATAGTGTGGAGGGCTGTGAGAGGTTACAGCGGGATATTGATAGGATGCAAAACTGGGCTGAGAAGTGGCAGATGGAGTTCAACACAGATAAGTGTGAAGTGGTTCATTTTGGTAGGTCAAATATGATGGCAGAATATAGTAATAATGGTAAGAGTCTTGGCAGTGTGGAGGATCAGAGGGATCTTGGGATGCAGAGGACATTTACAAAGATGTTGCCTGGTTTGGGGAGCATGCTTTATGAGAACAGGTTGAGTGAACTCGGCCTTTTCTCCTTGGAGTGAAGGAGGATGAGAGGTGACCTGATAGAGGTGTGTAAGATGATGAGAGGCATTGACTGTGTGGATAGTCAGAGGCTTTTTCCCAGGGCAGAAATGGTTGCCGAAAGAGGACACAGGTTTAAGGTGCTGGGGGGTAGGTACAGGAGATGTCAGGGGTAAGTTTTTACTCAGAGAGTGGTGAGTGCGTGGAATGGGCTGTCGGCGACGGTGGTGGAGGCGGATACGATAGGGTCTTTTAAGAGACTTTTGAACAGGTACATGGAGCTTAGAAAAATTGAAAGCTATGGGTAGGGTAGGGACATGTTCAGCACACCCTTGTGGGCCGAGGGGCCTGTATTGTGCTGTAGGTTTTCTATGTTTCTACGACAATCCTATGGTGTTACAGGAAAGATACCGGCATGGATAGAGGAATGTCTGACAGGCAGGAGGCAGTGAGTGGGAATAAAAGGGGCCTTTTCTGGATGGCTGTCAGTGACTAGTGGTGTTCCTCAGGGGTCAGTATTGGGACCACAACTTTTGTTTGTCAGTGATTTAGATGGTAGAATTGATGACTTTGTGGCAAAATTTGCAGATGATATGAAGACAGATGGAAGGGTAGGTAGTGCTGAGGAAGCAATGTGATTGTAGCAGGACTTGGACAAATTTAGATATGGCCCTTGTGGCTAAAGGGATGAGGGGGTGTGGAGAGAAAGCAGGTACAGGGTTCTGAGTTGGATGATCAGCCATGATCATACCGAATGGCGGTGCAGGCTTGAAGGGCCGAATGGCCTACTCCTGCAATTTTCTATGTTTCTATGTTTCTATTAATTGAAGAATGGGCAAAAAAGTGGCAGATGGAATACAGTGCTAGGAAATGTATGATAATGCATTTTGGTAAAAAGAACAATAGTGGGGTCTATTATCTAAACGGGGAGAAGGTTCAAACATAAGAGGTGCAGAGAGACTCGTGCTAGACTCCCAGGAGGTTAATTTACAGGTGGAGTCTGTGGTAAAGAAGGCAAATGCCATGTTAGGATTTACTTCAAGGGGAATAGAACATAAAAGCAAGGAGATAATGCTGAATTTCTGGAATACCTACAAGATGACTTTTTAGGGCAGCTTGTGGTTGAGCCCACGAGGGGTTCAGCTATTCTGGACTGAAGAAGTAAAAAAGCCCTCAACGTCATCAGGACGCCGTTTTTTTTTAGCAGGCTTTCTTATTTTTATGAGGCCAAGTCGCTAGCTCGACACTCAACCCAGCACAGATGGAAAGCGTGCAAGGGAGCCGGCTGGATTCGAACTCGGGAGTCTGCGCTCCGAAGTCCGGCACTGATGCCACTGCGCCACCAGCCGGCCCATTCTGGGCTGGGAGTTGTGCAATTAACCGGAATTGATTAGCGAGCTGAAGGTAAAGGAACCCTTAGTGATCGTTGTATGATTGAAATCACCCTGAAAATTGAGAAGCAGAAGTTAACGTTGGATGTATCAGTGTTACAGCGGAGTAAAGGGAATTACAGAGGCATGAGAGAGGAGTTGGCCGGAATTGATTGGAAGGGAACACTGGCAGGGATGATGGCAGAGCAGCAACGGCTGGAATTTCTGGAAGCAGTTCAGATGGCACCGGATATCCACATCCCAAAGTAAGATTTGTGGCTCACAAGAGAAGTCAGAGCCAACATAAAGGCCAAAGTGAGAGTACGTGATAGAGTCAAACTTATCGGGAAGTCAGCGGATTGGGCAGCTTTTAAAAACCAACAGAAGGCAACTAAAAAGTCATTAAGAAGGTGAAGGTGGAATACAAGAGTAGTAGCCAATAATATTAAAGAGGATAACAAAAGTTTCTTCAGATGCATAGAGTGTAAAAGAGAGGGGAGAGTGGATATTGGAACGCTGGAAAAACGATGCTGGAGAGGTAGCAATGGGGGACAGGGACATGCCAGACCGATTGAGGAAGTATTTTGTATCGGTCTTCACTGTGGAGGATGCTAGCAGTACAGTGGAAGCTCCAAGTATCAGTGGTCATTAAGTGTGGGAAGTCACATAACTAGGGAGAAGGTTCTTGGGAAACTGAAAGGTCTGAAGATAGAAGCCACCTGGACCAGATGGTGTACACCCCAGGGTTCTGAAAGACGTGGCTGAAGAGATCATGAAGGCATTAGTGATGATCTTTCAAGAATCACTAGATTCTGGAATGGTTCTGGAAGACTGGGAAATTGGAAATGTCACTCCACTCTTCAAGGAAGGAGAGAGATAGAAGAAAGGAAACTCCAGGCCTGTTAGACAGACCTCAGTGGTTGGGAAGGCGTTGTCGATCGTTAAGGATGCAAAATAGGCCGCAGTCAGCATGGTTTCCTCAGGGGAAAATCTTGCCTGACAAGTCTGTTTAGATTGCTTTGAAGAAATAACAAGCAGGGTACACAAAGGAGTTGATGCTGTGTGCCTGGATTTTCAGAAGGCCTTTGACACACCTGAGACTGCTTAACAAGTTACGAACCCATGGTATTACAGGAAAGATTCTAGCATGGATAAAGCAGTGGCTGATTGGCAGGAGGCAGAGAGTGGGAATGAAGGGAGCCTTTCCTTGTTGTCTGCCAGTGACCAGTGGTGTTCCACAGGGGTCTGTGTTGGGACTGATTCTTTTTACGTTCTATATCAATGATTTGGGTGATGGAATTCATGGCTTTATTGCAAAGTTCATAGATGATAGGAAGATAGGTGGAGGGGTAGGTAGTTTTGAGGAAGTAGAGGGAGGATACAGAAGGACTTGGACGAGAAGGATGGGCGAGTGGCTGATGGAATACTGTTGGGAAGTGTATGCCCGTGCACTTTGGTAGAAGACGTGAAAGGGTGAACTACTTCCTAAATGGAGAGAGAAAAAACCAGAAAAACTGAGGTGCAGGGGGAGATGGGAGTTCTTGTGCAGGATTCCCTAGAGGTTAATTTGCAGGTTGAATCTGTGTTAGATTGTACATGAAATACTGTCTTAGGAAAGCTGCATCCACGATCAAAGATCCTCACCACCCAGGCCGTGCTCTCTCCTCACTGCTGCCATCAGGAAGGAGGGACAGGAGCCTCAGGACTCGCACCACCAGGTTCCACAGAACCATAGAACATTACAGCACAGAAACAGGCCCTTCGGCCCTTCTTGGCTATGCCGAACCATTTTTCTGCCTAGTCCTACTGACCTGCACCTGGGCCATATCCTTTCACAACCCTCTCATCCATATACCTGTCCAAGTTTTTCTTAAATGTCAAAGGTATTCACCACTTCATCTGGCAGCTCATTCCACACTCCCACCACTCTCTGTGTGAAGAAGTTCCCTCCCCAAATGTTCCCTTTAAACTTTTTCCCCTTCACCCTTAACCCATGTCCTTGGGTTTTTCTCCCCTGGCCTCAGTGGAAAAAGCCTGCTTACATTCACTTGATCTATACCCATCATAATTTTATACACCTCTATCGAATCTCCCCTCATTCTTCTACACTCCAGGGAATAAAGTCCTAACCTATTCAACCTTTCTCTGTGACTCAGTTTCTTAAGTCCCGGCAACATCCTTGTAAACCTTCTCTGCACTCTTTCAATAGACAATAGGTGCAGAAGTAGACCATTCGGCCCTTCGAGCCTGCACCACCATTTTGAGATCATGGCTGATCAACTACTATCAATACCCGGTTCCTGCCTTTTCCCCATAATCCCTTGATTCCCCTAACCATAAGATACCTATCTGGCTCCTTCTTGAAAGCATCCAGAGAATTGGCCTCCACTGCCTTCCGAGGCAGTGCATTCCAGACCCCCACAACTCTCTGGGAGAAGAAGTTTTTCTTTAACTCTGTCCTAAATGACCTACCCCTCATTCTCAAACCATGCCCTCTGGTACTGGACTCTCCCAGCATCTGGAACATATTTCCTGCCTCTATATTGTCCAATCCCTTAATAATCTTATATGTTGCAATCAGATCCCCTCTCAGTCTCCTTAATTCCAGCGCAGTCTCTCTAACCTCTCTGCGCAAGACAGTCCAGACATCCCAGGAATTAACTTTATTAATCTTATCAATCTTATTAATATCCTTCCTGTAATTAGGTTCGAGAACAGTTACTACCCCTCGACCATCAGGCTCTTGAACGAAAGGGGATAACAACACTCATCTGTTTCCAGTGTTCCAACAACTGACAGTCTCACCCTGAGGACCCTTTTATCATATTATCTCATGCTCGTTACTTATTGCTGTTTATATGTATATAATTTGTTGTCCATTGATCCTGTTTACAGTTACTGCTCTATAGATTTGCTAAGTATGCCCGCAGGAAAATGAATCTCAGGGTGCTACGTGTGTGGTGAACCATGTAGATCTGTCTGGACACGTCCCGCTGCTGACTGCTCCTCCCCCAGACCCCTGGATTGTGTCTCTGCTCCTCCCACAGTCATCCAGCATGGACCTGCTCCGTTTTACTGCTAATAAAAGCCTTTCAGTATTCACTCTGCTTCCAGTCTTTTGGAGTTATTGACAGTGCGTCAATGTGTACTCTGACGATAAATTTTACTTTGAACTTTGGTGAGGAAGGCAAACACGAAGCTCACAATTATTTCAGGAGGACTGGAACATAAAGGCAAGGATGTAATGTTGAGGCTTCGTAAAGCACCGGTGGGGCCCCACTTGAAAGTACCGGGGCCCCTGATCCCAGAATGCTGGAACTGGAGAGGGTTCAAGGGAGGCTCACAAGAAAGATTCTGGCATCGAATGGCTTGTCAGATGGCTCTGGGCCTGTACTCACTGGAATTCAGAAGAATGAGGGGTGGACTCATTGAAACCTATCGAATGGTGGAAGGCCTCGATAAAGGGAATGTGGGGAGGATGTTGGGGGAGTCTAAGACCTAACAGAGGATGTGGGGAGTATGTTTCCTATAGTGGGGGAGTCTAGAACCAGAGGACACAGATAGAGTGGATGTGGAGAGGATGTTTCCTATAGTGGCGGAGTCTAGGACCAGAGGACACAGATAGAGTGGATGTGGAGAGGATGTTTCCTATAGTGGGGGAGTCTAGGACCAGAGGACACAGATAGAGTGGATGTGGAGAGGATGTTTCCTGTAGTGGGGGAGTGTAGGACCAGAGGACACAGATAGAGTGGATGTGGAGAGGATGTTTCCTATAGTGGCGGAGTCTAGGACCAGAGGACACAGATAGAGTGGATGTGGAGAGGATGTTTCCTGTAGTGGGGGAGTCTAGGACCAGAGGACACAGATAGAGTGGATGTGGAGAGGATGTTTCCTATAGTGGGGGAGTCTAGGACCAGAGGACACAGATAGAGTGGATGTGGAGAGGATGTTTCCTATATGGGGGAGTCTAGGACTACAGGACACAGATAGAGTGGATGTGGAGAGGATGTTTCCTATGGTGGGGGAGTCTAGGACCAGGGGGCACAGATAGAGTGGATGTGGAGAGGATGTTTCCTATGGTGGGGGATTCTAGGACCAGATGACACAGATAGAGTGGATGTGGAGAGGATGTTTCCTATGGTGGGGGAGTCTAGGACCAGATGACACAGATAGAGTGGATGTGGAAAGGATGTTTCCTGTGGTGGGGGAGTCTAGGATCAGAGGACACAGATAGGGTGGATGTGGAGAGGATGTTTCCTGTGGTGGGGGAGTCTGGGACCAGAGGACACAGATAGAGTGGATGTGGAGAGGATGTTTCCTGTAGTGGGGGAGTCTAGGACCAGAGGACACAGATAGAGTGGATGTGGAGAGGATGTTTCCTATAGTGGGGGAGTCTAGGACCAGAGGACACAGATAGAGTGGATGTGGAGAGGATGTTTCCTATAGTGGGGGAGTCTAGGACTACAGGACACAGATAGAGTGGATGTGGAGAGGATGTTTCCTATGGTGGGGGAGTCTAGGACCAGGGGGCACAGATAGAGTGGATGTGGAGAGGATGTTTCCTATGGTGGGGGATTCTAGGACCAGATGACACAGATAGAGTGGATGTGGAGAGGATGTTTCCTATGGTGGGGGAGTCTAGGACCAGATGACACAGATAGAGTGGATGTGGAGAGGATGTTTCCTGTGGTGGGGGAGTCTAGGATCAGAGGACACAGATAGGGTGGATGTGGAGAGGATGTTTCCTGTGGTGGGGGAGTCTGGGACCAGAGGACACAGACAGAGTGGATGTGGAGAGGATGTTTCCTATAGTGGGGGAGTCTAGGACCAGAGGACACTGATAGAGTGGATGTGGAGAGGATGTTTCGAATGGTGGGAGAGTCTAGGACCAGAGGACACAGCCTCAGAATAGACAGTCGTCCATTTAGAATGGAGATGAGGAAAATCATCTTTAGCCAGAGAGTGGTGAACCTGTGGAATTCTTTGCTACAGACAGCTGTGAAGGTCAAGTCTTTCTGTATATTTAAGGTAGAGTTTGATAGAATCCTGATTGATCAGGGCATGAAGGAATACGGGGCGAAGGCAGGAGACTGGGGCTGTGAGGAAGATTCAATCAGCCATGATGAACTGGTGGAGCAGACATGATGGGCCAAATGGTCTGATTCTGCTCCCTTATCTTATGGTCTTGTGGAAACATACACTGTTTAATCACTTCCGCAGACGCTGCCTGACCTACTGAGTTCCCTCCAGCTTGTTGTGTGTGTGTGTGTGTGAGTGAGTATTTGAGTGTGTTGCTCTGCATTTCCCGAATCTGCAGAATCTCCTGTGTTCATCAGTTCCCTTTCAGATTTTTCAAATCGGACCTCAAGGGGAGGGATGTTCGGCCCCTGTGTTGGATCAGGAGGAAAGGGGAAGGGCCTAGAGCCTGTGGGCTCCAGTGGCGCAATCGGTTAGCGCGCGGTACTTATACAGCAGTGCGGGCAGCGAGCGATGCCGAGGTTGTGAGTTCGAGCCTCACCTGGAGCACTGATTTTACACGAGGCCGCAGTCAAAGATAAAGTCTCAACAATTCAGAGTGTCGGGAGGGAGAGGGGATAAACAGAGGAGATTCTGTAGATGCTGGAGGGACTCAGCATGTCAGGCGGGATGAATGGAAGGGAATAAACGGTTGATGCTAGTGCTTTGTACAGGGATGGGGAGGGCTGTGGCTTGGATGGCAGATCGATGGGACTTGGCAGATTAGTAATTTGGCACAGGCTAGGTGAAGGCCCTGCTTCTGTGCAGTAGACCCCTTGACAGGACTGGAAAGCTCGAATAAGCTCTTAGTATTACTCAGCAGGTCAGGCAGCCTCAGAGAGAGAGAGAGAGAGAGAGAGAGAGACTCCTCGTCACCCCTACTGGGGCGTGGCTGCCAACAGCAGCTCGCCAGGGTCCTCTGTCCTGGGCCAAACTGTCCCCAGGTGTATCCCAGCCGGGCTTGGGACTGTCCACGGCGGAGTTGTGCGCCATTCAAGCTAATCCCTCCTGCCCGCACGTAGTTCATATAAGACCACAAGATATAGGAGCAGAATCGGGCCATTCGGCCCATCGAGTCTGCTCAGCCCTTTCATCATGGCCGATCCATTTTCCCTCTCAGCCCCGATCTCCTGCCTTTTCCCTGTATCCTTTCATACCCTGACCAGTCAAGAATCTGTAAATCTCTGATGTAACTGTACATTATGATGTGGCCTCCTCAGTCACAGATGCTACCGATTCACCACTCTCTGGGTAAAGCACTTCCTCCTCATCTCCATTCTAAACGGACGCCCCTCTACTCTGAGGCTGTGCCCTCTGGTCCCAAACGTCCTCTCCACACCCACTCTTTCAAGGCCTTTCACCATTCGATAGGTTTCGATTAGGCCATGCCTCATTCATCAGGCGCTCCTCGTACGACATAATGCCGAAATCATTTTCGTGTGTCTCCTTTGGGCCCTCCCCAGTTTCAGCGCCTCCTCTCTGAGTTAGGGGGGCCGAAAGCTGCCCGTGACACTCCAAGTGCGGCCTCACCAGGGCCTCGTAAAACCTCAACATCACATCCTTCCTGTGTCTGTTAAACGCCCCGATCGTATCTGCCTCCACCACCGCCCTGGCAGCTCGTTCCACACGCCCACCACTCCCTGTGGTTTTGCAAGAAACACGTCCCAGATTCAAAGTCTGGTTGTTCGCCACTGGCATACGTCCCAAAATTTGTGGCTTTGTGGCAGCAGTGTGTTGAGAGAGAGAGAGAGAGAGAGAGAGAGAGAGAGAGCGAGAGAGAGAGAGAAAATGACTACAAGTCACAACACAATAGGCTGGGTAAACTGTGAGAAAGAGGAACAGTGGGGAGGTAGTGGTCACGGGTTCAACGTCCGTTCAGAAATCTGATGGTGGAGGGGAAATATTGAGTGTGCGTCTTCGGGCTCCTGCACCTCCTCCCTGATTGTAATAACAAGAAGTCCTGGGTGGTGGGGGATCCTTTGTGAGGGACGCTGCCTTCTCGAGGCATGGCCCGTTGAAGATGTCCTCGGTGGAGAGGAGGGTGGAGCTGGGCTGAGCTGTGTCCTGGCACCTCGGCCCAGACGGTGGTGCGACCCATCGAAGTGCTCGCCTGCAGACGTTCTGTAGCCGTATCTCCTCAGAGCTCGCACCCTTCAGCCAGGCGAGATTCAGAGTACGTTTTATGATCGGAGTATGCATGCATTACACAGCTTGGAGATCCGTCTCTTGATGCAAAGAAACCCAAAAGAATCCATTAAAGAAAAGACCGTCAAACTCTTTGAGAGATTTAAAAAACCATATATATAACCACATAACAATTACAGACCATCTCAGTCCTTCCAGTCCGTGCTGAACGCCTACTCTCACCTAGTCCCACCAGCCTGCACTCAGCCCATAACCCTCCATTCCTTTCCTGTCCATATACCATTTTCCATTTGAGTACAGGAGCAGGGAGGTTCTACTGCAGTTGTACAAGGCCTTGGTGAGACCGCACCTAGAATATTGTGTGCAGTTTTGGTCACCTAATCTGAGGCAAGACATTCTTGCCATAGAGGGAGTACAGAGAAGGTTCACCAGACTGATTCCTGGGATGGCAGGACTTTCATATGAAGAAAGACTGGATCGACTAGGCTTATACTCACTGGAATTTAGAAGGTTGAGGGGGGATCTTATTGAAACATATAAAATTCTAAAGGGATTGGACAGGCTAGATGCAGGAAGATTGTTTCCCATGTTGGGGAAGTCCCAACATGTTGGGGGTCACAGTTTAAGGATAAAGGGGAAGCCTTTTAGGACCCAGATGAGGAAAAACTTCTTCACACAGAGAGTGGTGAATCTGTGGAATTCTCTGCCACAGGAAACAGCTGGTTCATTGGTTATACTTAAGAGGAAGTTAGATATGGCCCTTGTGGCTAAAGGGATCAGGGGGTATGGAGAGAAAGCAGGTACAGGGTCAAATGGCCTACTCCTGCACCTATTTTCTATGTTTCTATGTTTACCTATCCAATTTTACTTTAAATGACAATACCGAACCTGCCTCTACCACTTCTACCGGAAGCTCATTCCACACAGCTACCAATCCCTGAGAAAGGAAGTTCCCCCTTATGTTACCCCTAAACTTTTGCCCCCTAACTCTCAACTCATGTCCTCTTGTTTGAATCTCCCCTATTCTCAATGGAAAAAGCCGATCCACGTCAACCCCATCTATCCCCCTCATAATTTTAAATACCTCTATTAAGTCCCCCCTCAACCTTCTGCGCTCCAAAGGATAAAGACCTAATTTGTTCAACCTTTCTCTGTAACTTAGGTGCTGACCTAAAAAAGAATCGTGCAAACAGTAAAATTCAGCAAACGGCATTGGGAACGGAAGTTTCACAGAAGACTCGAGCCCAGGCCTCACTGCAGCTGGAGCAGACCACAGACTCAGTTCAGGGCAGCTGAGTAAACGTCGGGGGTTCACAGATGCAAAAACTCATTTCAGGGAGGGAGCACCTCCATATCCCCCCCCCCCCACAACCCCGGTCGACCTCAAGGGTGTACGTAAAGCTTTGCTGAGTGATTTTATCTAATCTGTAAACCAAGTTGGGTAGACGCAGAAAATGTGACATTAAAATATGTACTTATATTATCGTGGAGTCATTTTTTAAAATTCTATTACAACTTTAAGCAAGTCGACAGGGAGTTTGGCCATCAATAGAGTAGCTCCTTAGCAGCTAGCCAGCTAGTTTAAATAACGTTAGCTATGCTAACCTCAACATGTCTTTTACAGTCATTTAACCCACCACGGGCAATAGAAAAGTCACTGTTGCAAACAGTGCAGTGAGCAACACTGTCATTATTTCTGTGCTCGACTGCAAAGCCCGCCCACCGAGAAAACTGATAGGTCTACTTGGCACGAAGAGTGACCAATCAGGATGCTCCCTCTCCCTCTCAAAAAAACCCCGATTTCCGGGATATTGTATACAATCTGTGGGCGTCACGGAGCCGCTGTCAACGTGCGGGAGGTCTTCAGGCCTCGCCGCAGCCGGAGCAGGCCGCAGCCTCAGGTCATCGCAGAGCGGAGTAAATTTGCGGAATTTGTTACCACAGGCAGCTGTGGGGGCCGGGTCACTTGGGTGGCAGAGGTTGATAGGTCCGTGACCGGACTTGGCACTAGAGGTGACGAGGAGTAGGCCAGCGAGAGGGGCTGAGGAGGGTGAGAAGGGATCAGCCATGATTGAGTGATGGAGCAGACTCGATGGGCCGAATGGCCGGATTCTGCTCCAGTGTCTTGCGGCCTTATCGTGTGATCGCTGTGGATCAGAGAGCAGAACCAGCCCATCCATCGCCTCCGATCCCGACACCCCTGACCCGTCTCAATCCGGTCCCGTGCTTAAATCGTTCGAACATCGGGCCGGTTCTCACTCTCGGACGACTCCGGGGGCCCGAACCCCACAGCCACGATTCGGCCTTCCCAGCTCGGCCTGGCGCTTAAACCCACCAGACGTCGGGACGTCCCTCGCCTCTGCCTCTGCCACCCCTCCCCATCGTTGGCGGGAAGCATCATTAATAAAGTGTTAATGATTAATAATTAACTCGTTTTCTCCGCTTTGTACTCTGCTGTGCCGGTAAGCAGGCGCCATCTTAGACCAGAACGGACCTCGGCCGAGAAACATTAACCGCACCCCCCCCCCCAAGGGTCAGTAGGGGCTGAGGGGTGCGATCAGGAAGATAGCGTCCTCGTTCTTGGCTGTTAATGCTGAGGTCACAAACAGCGCTGAACAATGGGGCCCCAGGTTCCATGAACAATGCCGTCAGACCCATCGCCCCTACAATGGAGGCAGCCAGGCTACTTCTCGCTGTCTCCCTCGTCGTTGCCTCACTCCTGGGCAAGTAGATGGGACATTTATCAGTTACGTGGCCACTGAGCCGTACTGCCTGACGTTGGGCCCAAACGTTCCCCAACCTTCTTCACTGGGCGCATTTGCGGTGGGAGCCGGTAGCTTCTCGATTCCTCGGGGCATCGAAGGCAGGAGAATGGGGTCGATAGGGATAATAAATCAGCCTCTTCACGTGTCCACGGGCCGTTTAGAAATCTGATGGCAGAGGGCTCTCCCTGAAACGCTGAGGGTGGAGCACTGTCCAAGGGTTGATTCCGCACCTACGTCTCGTGGTCTCATGGGCGAGTGAGGGTTGGCTTTCACTCACGGGTAGGTGACCCCCGCCCCACCCCCCCCCCCCCCCCCAGGCTGGTCGGGGTAGAACCTGTCTCCTGTCTCTGTCCGTCTTCCAGACGGATCGCACTCCTGCGGCCTGGAGTTACGTCTAGGCGTCTAGCCCAGGGCGGCGGGAGGCAGAGGTCCCCTTCCCCGGTCACCCTCTCTCCTCCCCCACCCTGCGGCTCGGAACGGCGGCTGCCAGACACCACAGAGCTGACAGCCCGCCCGGCACTTTACGGAAACCATCGCACGGCGGGGCAGACTCGACGGGCTGAACGGCTCAATTCTGCTCCTTTGCCCTACGACCTTGCGTCAGCGGCGAGCGGGCTGGATTCAGAACGGGCCTGCACGCAGAAGGCAGGGGGTAGCGGTGAAGCTGGAGGTCTGCTGTTAGCGGTGGGCCCTCCGCTCTCTGTGATGAACGTAGATGGGCCGGTTAGCAGGTCTGGGGATGACACCAAGACTGGTGGAGGAGTGGAAATCAGCAGCAGAGTGCAGGATAAAGTGTTAGTTTGAGCTAGAGAGGAAGCGCAGGGTAGGCAGGCAACAAGGGTACCAGGGTCACGATGAGAAACCGTTTGAACTCCAGAGGCCATTCAGTATTCTGATCACAGCGGAGTGGAAGACATCTTTGAGCCCGGTGGGACGGGTTTTCGTGCGTTTGTGCCTTCTGCCCGACGGGAGAGGGGAGGAGAGAGAATGCCCGGGGTGGGTGGGGGTCTTTGATCACACTGAGACAGTGAGGAGAGCAGACGGAGTCCGCGGAGGGGAGGCTGGTGTCCGTGACGAGCCCACGACTCTCCGCAGTCTCTCTCTCGGTCGCGGGCAGAGCGGTTCCCGTGCTGAGCCGAAATGATCCGGAGTGTTGATAATTATTGGGAGGTCGTCGTGGTGGGTCCTGCCGGATTTTATTTCATTCGGCCTCCTGAGGAAATGCTGGAGGAACTCAGCATCTGCGGAGGGGGAACATAGAGCCGGCGCTGCGGTCCGAGGCCCCTCCATCAGGACGCCATCTTGTGTGTACGCTACCCTGAATTTCCAGCATCTGCGGTATCTCTTGTGTTGATGAGGCAGTGATCTATCGACCGAAGTATCTATGTGACTGGTCCAGGAGAGGGTCAATTCTCCTTCTTGCCCCACCTTTTAATTCAGGCACCTTCCCTCTCGGTCCTGAGGTAGGGTCTCGGCCCGAAACATCGGCTGTTTACCCTTTTTCCGCAGACGCTGCCCGACCTGCCGAGCTCCTCCAGCATTTTGTGTGTGCGTCCTTCAAATTCCACCTGCTGGGTTTTCCAGCTGCAGTCAGGAGCGGGCGCACTTCACGAAGTCAACGGTCAGCCATTTTGTGTCGCTGACATTGAGAGGACAGGTGGTTGCTGTGGCGCCGGGTCCAGGGCTCTCGGCCTCCTTCCTGGACTTTGTACGAGATCTGAAGCGTCGGGATACAATTGAGAATGGGAGAAGACAGGAGACATACCAGCCAGTGGAGTGGTGTCCCAGCAACAAGCTGGCACTCCGCGTCAGTAAGATCAGAGAACTGATTGTAGGCTTGAGAAAGGGCGAGATGAGGGAACACACACCAGTCCTCACAGAGAGATCAGAAGTGGAGAGGGTGAACAGCTTCAAGTTCCTGGGTGTCAAGATCTCTGAGGACCTAATCTTGTCCCAACATATCGATGGAGCCCTGAAGAAGGCCCGACAGTGACTATATTTCATTGGGAGTTTGAGGAGATTTGCTTTGTCAGCAAAAATATTCGTAAACTTCTACAGATGTACCATGGAGATCATTCTGACTGGCTGCATCACTGCCCAGTGTGGGGAGCGGAGCACTATTACACTAGATGGCAGCTGCAGAGAGTTGTAAACTCAGTCAGCTCCATCACGGGCACCGGCCTCCGTCGTATCCACAACATCTTCAAGGAGTGATGCCTCAGGACCCCATCACCCAGGACATGCCCTTTTCTCATTGCTACCGTCAGGGAGGAGGTACAGGAGCCTGGAGACACACACTCAGCGATTCAGGAGCAGCTTCTTCCCCTCTGCCGTCAGGGAGGAGGTACAGGAGCCTGAAGACACACACTCAGCGATTCAGGAACAGCTTCTTCCCCTCTGCCATCAGGGAGGAGGTACAGGAGCCTGAAGACACACACTCGGCGATTCAGGAACAGCTTCTTCCCCTCTGCCATCAGGGAGGAGGTACAGGAGCCTGGAGACACACACTCAGCGATTCAGGAGCAGCTTCTTCCCCTCTGCCGTCAGGGAGGAGGTACAGGAGCCTGGAGACACACACTCAGCGATTCAGGAGCAGCTTCTTCCCCTCTGCCGTCAGGGAGGAGGTACAGGAGCCTGAAGACACACACTCAGCGATTCAGGAACAGCTTCTTCCCCTCTGCCATCAGGGAGGATTTTACAGGAGCCTGAAGACACACACTCGGCGATTCAGGAACAGCTTCTTCCCCTCTGCCATCAGGGAGGAGGTACAGGAGCCTGAAGACACACACTCAGTGATTCAGGAACAGCTTCTTCCCCTCTGCCATCAGGGAGGAGGTACAGGAGCCTGAAGACACACACTCAGCCATTCAGGAACAGCTTCTTCCCGTCTGCCATCAGGGAGGAGGTACAGGAGCCTGGAGACCCACACTCAACGATTCAGGAACAGCTTCTTCCCCTCTGCCATCAGGGAGGAGGTACAGGAGCCTGAAGACACACACTCAGTGATTCAGGAACAGCTTCTTCCCCTCTGCCATCAGGGAGGAGGTACAGGAGCCTGAAGACACACACTCAGTGATTCAGGAACAGCTTCTTCCCCTCTGCCACCAGGGAGGGGGTACAGGAGCCTGAAGACACACACTCAACGATTCAGGAACAGCTTCTTCCCCTCTGCCATCAGGGAGGAGGTACAGGAGCCTGAAGACACACACTCAGTGATTCAGGAACAGCTTCTTCCCCTCTGCCATCAGGGAGGTGGTACAGGAGCCTGAAGACACAAGCTCAACGATTCAGGAACAGCTTCTTCCCCTCTGCCATCAGGGAGGGGGTGCAGGAGCCTGAAGACACACACTCAGCGATTCAGGAACAGCTTCTTCCCCTCTGCCATCAGGGAGGAGGTACAGGAGCCTGAAGACACACACTCAGTGATTCAGGAACAGCTTCTTCCCCTCTGCCGTCAGGGAGGAGGTACAGGAGCCTGAAGACACACACTCGGCGATTCAGGAACAGCTTCTTCCCCTCTGCCTTCAGGGAGGAGGTACAGGAGCCTGAAGACACACACTCGGCGATTCAGGAACAGCTTCTTCCCCTCTGCCATCAGGGAGGAGGTACAGGAGCCTGAAGACACACACTCAGTGATTCAGGAACCCCCTCTGCCTTTGGATGCCTGAATGGACATTGAACCAGTGAACACCACCTCACTACCTTTATTATTTCAATTTTTGCACTACTTAACTAATTTAATTGTTTTCTATAATTATGTGTTGCATTGTCTTGCTGCCGCAAAGACAGCAAGTTTCATGACGTAGGCCGGTGATGTTAAACCTGATTCTGAATCTGTACTGAATACCTGATGGCTTTGCACGATACAACATTTATCGCCTGGCCCAGACTGCCCCTCGAGAAGGCGGGGGGGGGGGGGTAAGCCAAATTCCACCCCCCCCCCAACTGCAGCAGCCCATCCGGCTAAGTTGCTCCCGCAGTGTTGTTGGGGAGGGAGGGACCAGCGTGGGAGATCTTCAAGTCAGGGTGGTGTGTGACCGGAAGGGGAACCTGCGGGTGGTGGTGTTCTTCTGCGCCCACTGCCCTCAACGGGAGAGGTGGGGGGATCGGGAAGGGGGTTGTCGGAGAAGCCTGGGTTAGTTACCGTGGGGTGGTGCCCCAGAACCCATCAATCTCCACTTTAGGTATACCCAATGCCTCGGCCCCACAGCCGTCGGTGGCGATGAATTCCACAGATTCACCACCCCTGGCTAAAGAAATTCTTCATCATCACAGTCCTAAATGGACGTCTACCTCTGTTCTGAGGCTGTGTCCTCTGGTCCTAGACTCCCCCACTATAGGAAACGTCCTCTCCACATCCACTCAATCTGTGTCCTCTGGTCCTAGACTCCCCCACTTTAGGAAACATCCTCTCCAAAATCACTCTATCTGTGTCCTCTGGTCCTAGACTCCCCCACTTTAGGAAACATCCTCTCCACATCCACTCTATCTGTGTCCTCTGGTCCTAGACTCCCCCACTATAGGAAACATCCTCTCCACAATCACTCTATCTGTGTCCTCTGGTCCTAGACTCCCCCACTATAGGAAACATCCTCTCCACATCCACTCTATCTGTGTCCTCTGGTCCTAGACTCCCCCACTATAGGAAACATCCTCTCCACATCCACTCTATCTCTGTCCTCTGGTCCTAGACTCCCCACTATAGGAAACATGCTCTGCACATCCACTCTATCTGTGTCCTCTGGTCCTAGACTCCCTCACTATAGGAAACATCCTCTCTACAATCACTCTATCTGTGTCTTCTGGTCCTAGACTCCCCCACTATAGGAAACATCCTCTCCACATCCACTCTATCTGTGTCCTCTGGTCCTAGACTCCCCCACCACAGGAAATATCCTCTCCATATCCACTCTATCTGTGTCCTCTGGTTCTAGACTCCCCCACTATAGGAAACATCCTCTCCACATCCACTCTATCTGTGCCCGCTGGTCCTAGACCCACCCACTATAGGAAACATCCTCTCCACATCCACTCTATCTGTGTCCTCTGGTCCTAGACTCTCCCACTATCGGAAACATCCTCTCCACATCCACTCTATCTGTCCTCTGGTCCTAGACTCCCCCCACTAGAGGAAACATCCTCTCCACATCCACTCTATCTGTATCCTCTGGTCCTAGACTCCGCCACTATAGGAAACATCTTCTCCACATCCACTCTATCTGTGTCCTCTGGTCCCAGACTCCCCCATTATAGGATACATCCTCTCCACATCCACTCTATCTCTGTCCTCTAGTCCTAGACTCCCCCACTACAGGAAACATCCTGTCCATATCCACTCTATCTGTGTCCTCTGGTCCTAGACTCCCCCAATACAGGAAACATCCTCTCCACATCCACTCTATCTCTGTCCTCTAGTCCTAGACTCCCCCACTATAGGAAACATCCTGTCCATATCCACTCTATCTCTGTCCTCTGGTCCTAGACTCCCCCACTATAGGAAACATCCTCTCCACATCCACTCTATCTGTGTCCTCTGGTCCTAGACTCCCCCACTACAGGAAACATCCTCTCCACATCCACTCTATCAGTGTCCTCTGGTCCTAGACTCCCCCACTATAGGAAACATCCTCTCCACATCCACTCTATCTGTGTCCTCTGGTCCTAGACTCCCCCACTACAGGAAACATCCTCTCCACATCCACTCTATCTGTGTCCTCTGGTCCTAGACTCCCCCACTATAGGAAACATCCTCTCCACATCCACTCTACCTGTGTCCTCTGGTCCTAGACTCCCCCACTATAGGAAACATCCTCTCCACATCCACTCTACCTGTGTCCTCTGGTCCTAGACTCCCCCACTATAGGAAACATCCTCTCCGCATCCACTCTACCTGTGTCCTCTGGTCCTAGACTCCCCCACTATAGGAAACATCCTCTCCACATCCACTCTATCTGTGTCCTCCGGTCCTAGACTCCCCCACTACAGGAAACATCCTCTCCACATCCACTCTATCTGTGTCCTCTGGTCCTAGACTCCCCCACTATAGGAAACATCCTGTCCATATCCACTCTATCTGTGTCCTCTGGTCCTAGACTCCCCCACTATAGGAAACATCCACTCCACATCCACTCTATCTGTGTCCTCTGGTCCTAGACTCCCCCACTATAGGAAACATCCACTCCACATCCACTCTATCTGTGTCCTCTGGTCCTAGACTCCCCCACTACAGGAAACATCCTCTCCACATCCACTCTATCTGTGTCCTCTGGTCCTAGACTCCCCCACTATAGGAAACATCCACTCCACATCCACTCTATCTGTGTCCTCTGGTCCTAGACTCCCCCACTATAGGAAACATCCACTCCACATCCACTCTATCTGTGTCCTCTGGTCCTAGACTCCCCCACTATAGGAAACATCCTCTCCACATCCACTCTATCTGTGTCCTCTGGTCCTAGACTCCCCCACTATAGGAAACATCCTCTCCACATCCACTCTATCTGTGTCCTCTGGTCCTAGACTCCCCCACTGTAGGAAACATCCTCTCCACATCCACTCTATTCAGGCCTTTCAATTTTCAATAGGTTTCAACGAGATACCCCTGCCCCATTCTTCTAAACTCCAGCGAGTACAGGCCCAGAGCCATCAAGAACTCCTCATACATTAACCCTTTCTATCCTCTGGAAGCTATCTATTGCCAGCCCATCTTTCCAGACTTATGGGGCCCAAAATTGCTCTCAGTACTGCAACTATGGTCTGGCCGTGCTCAATGGGACATGTTCCCTGAGGAATACCAACTGCCCCAGACACCTCCATAACAATCCCACTTTCATGTGCCTCTCTCTTTCAGAATCCTCGGGGTCAGCCAGCATCCACAACTTCTCCTGGCCAGTGAGTATCCCGGGCTAAATATTCCCACAGGACTGGTGGGATTGGGGATGGAGATTCCCAGGAAACGTGGGACGGGGCTTAGAGATTCCTGGGAAAGAGGTGGGGGTTGGATTCGGAGATGTCCAGGAAAGAGGTGGCACTTGGCGTAGAGATTCTGGGAGAGGTGGGATGGGGACTGAGAGTCCCGGGACTGGTTTTTGATATTCCTTAGAGAGGAAAGACTAGGGTTAGAGGTTCTTGCAAAAGAGATGGGACTGGGGTTAGAGATTCCTGCGAGAGGTGGGACCGGTGTTTGATAATTCCAGGAGCAGTGGGATGGACTAGAGATTCCCAGGAGAAAGATGACATGGGGAAGAGAGATTCTCAGGAGAGGAGGGACTGAGTGAGAGATTCCTGAGAAAGAGATGGGACTGGGTTAGAGATTCTCGGGAGAGGTGACACTGGGGTCAAGGTTCCCAGGAGAGATGGGGCTGTTGTTCAATAATCCCAGGAGAGGTGAGACTAGGTTAGAGATGCCTGGGAAAGAGGTGGGACTGGGTAGAGAGATTCCCAGGAGAGGAGGGATGGGGGTCAAGATTCCTAGGAGAGGTGGGACTGGTGTTTGACATTCCCAGGAGAGGTGAGACTAAGGATAGATATTCCCACAGTAAGAGGTGGGTCTTGGGTTAGAGATTCCTGGGCAAGAAATGGGATGGGGGATAGAGTTTCCAGAAGAGGTGACACGAGGAAGGATGTTTCACAGGAGAGGAGTGACTGGGGAAGAGAAAGAACTGGGATTGGGAAAAGAGATTCCTGCGAGAGGTGGGACTGGTGTCTGATAACTCCAGGAGAGGTGGGACTAGGGCTAGAGATTCCCGGGAATGAGGTGGGATGGGAGACAGATTCGCAGGAAAGAGATGCGACTGGGGATAGAGATACTGGGAGAGGATGGACTGGGGTTAGAGGATCCTGGGAGAGGTGACACTGGGGTCAAGATTCCCAGGAGAGGTGAGACTAGGGTTAGAGATTCAGACGAAGGTGAGGGATTAGTAAGGTAGTTTGGACTGGGATTGGAGATTTCCAGAGAGAGAGTAGGACCTGGGGATAGAGATTCCCAGGAGATAGGACAGGAGTTTGAGATTTCCAGGAGAGGGAGGTGGCACTGGGGTCTGAGATTCCTGGAGAGGTGAGAATGGGGTTAAAGAGTCTGGCTGGGAGACCAAATGCCAGTTTCCAGGCAGAGAGGTGGGACACGGTTGGCAGTAAAGCGCTCCGTAGTTGACCCTGTCTACGATCCCCCCACCACCGCCGCCCCCCCAACATTCAGGCAGACTGCGACCACACCATGAGCTGCGTTCGCGAGATCCGACCTGTCTGCGGAACAGATGGCCAGACGTACAAGAACCGGTGTGACCTGTGCAAGGAGAAAATGTGAGCCTACTTTCTCCCGGCCGCCCTCCGGGTCCCGAAGCCCCGATTCACCGCCTCCTGCCCCCACCACCCACAGCGTCGCTCCCGGTGCAGTCAGACTCCAATAAATCCTCACAACCAGGAATCTGGCTCTGCTGGGTAGGAAGATTTTCCGAACCGTTCCCGGTGCTGATCGATGCCTCCGTACACTCCGAATTAATTATTTTGGTGATGCTTTGCGGGAGTTCGATTAAAGTTTGCTTCAGGGCGTGGACAGTGTCGAAGAGAGCGTCGCCAGGGGACAGATCAGCAGCAGGCGTGGGCAGAGAAATGGCAGCTGCAGTTTAACCTGACCAACTGTGTGGTTGGCAGATTCAAAGGGCGGTGCGGAGCAACTGCAGCCCTGGTGATCTGGGTTCAATTCCCACTCTTGTCCGTCAGGATTTGGTTCGTTCTCCCTCCACGTGGGTTTCCTCCCACAGCCCAAAGGCGTGCCAGTCAAAAGATCAGTGGTCCCATTTCCTATCAGAGAACGTCTACAACATACAACCTGGAACTCTTACTCTTTCGCAGACTACCGCCAAACGGAAAAAACGCCTCAAAGAACAGATGACAGAAAACTATTAGAACCCCAAAGCCACATCTCACCACTCCCACCCACACGCAGCAGCAAAAAAATCAACCCTCCCCCCTTATTTCAGCAAAAAAATCATCAGCACCCACCATCCATCGAGCAGGAAATAGCAAAGCCCCCGAGAGAGACCACGATCTGTTGAACAGGAGTATTAATCTCTTATCCAACCAATTCGACATTCTGCAGGCAGTGGCAGTCGCTCTCTCTCTCTCCCTTTCTCCCTTTCTCTCTCTCTCTCTCCCCCTCTCTCCCTCCCTTTCTCTCTCTCCCTCTCTCTGTCCCTTTCTCTCTCTCTCTCCCTCTCTCCCTTTCTCTCTCTCCCCCCTCCCTTTCTCTCTCTCTCTCCCCCTCTCTCCCTCCCTTTCTCTCTCTCCCTCTCTCTGTCCCTTTCTCTCTCTCTCTCCCTCTCTCCCTTTCTCTCTCTCCCCCCTCCCTTTCTCTCTCTCTCTCCCCCACCTCTCCCTTCCTTTCTCTCTCCCTCGCGTCCTTTGTCTCTCTCTCTCCCCCTCTCTCTCCCTTTCTCTCTCCCTCCCTCCCTTTCTCTCTTTCTCTCTGCCTTTCTCTCGCTCTCTCTCTCCCCCTTTCTCTCTCTCTCCCTTTCTCTCTCCCTCGCGCCCTCTCTTTCTCTCCCTCTCTCTCTTTCTCTCTCTCTCCCCCCTCTCTCTCCCTCTTTCCCTCCCTTTCACTCACTCTCCCCCCACTCTCTGTCTCTGTCTCCCCATCTCCCCCTCTCTCTCTCTCTCCCACTCGCTCTCTCCCTCTCTCTCTTCCTTTTACTCTCTCTCTCGCTCTCTCTGTTACTCTCTCTCCCTCTCCCCCTCCCTCTCCCCCTCCCACCCTTTCTCTCTCCCTCTTTCTCTCCCACCCTCCCTTTTCTCTCCCCTCTCTCTCCCTCTCCCTCCCTCTCTCCCTCTCCCTCCCTCTCTCCCTCTCCCTCCCTCTCTCCCTCTCCCTCTTTCTCCCTCCCTCTCTCCCTCCCTTTCTCTCTCTCCCCGTCTCTTTCTTTCTCCCTCCCTTTCTCTCTCCCTCCCTCTCCCTTTCTCTCATCCTTTTCTCTCTCCCCTCTCTCTCTCCCTCTCACTCCCATTTTCTCCCCTCCCTCTCTCTCTCTCCCCTCCCTCTCTCTCTCCCCCTTCTCTCTCTCCCCCTCCCTCCCTCTCCCTTTTGCTCCCCCTCCCTCTCTGCCCCCCTCTTCTCTTCCTCCCTTTCTCTATCCCATCTCCCTCTCTCCCTCTCTCTCCATCTCCCTCTCTTTCTTTCTCCCTTCCTCTCTCTCCCTCTCCCTCTCTCTCCCTCTCTCTCCTCCCTCCCCCTCTCTCTCCCTCTTCTCTCCCTCTCCTCCCACCCACTCTCTCTCTCTCCCTCTCCCTCTCCCTCCTTCTCCCTCCTCTCTCTCTCCCTCTCCCTCCCTCTCTCTCTCCCTCGCTCTCTCTCTCCCTCTCTCTCTCCTTCCTCTCCCTCACTCCAACCCTCTCTCCCCGCCTCTCTCCCTCTCTCTCCCTCTCCTCCCACCCACTCTCTCTCTCTCCATCTCCCTCCATCTCCCTCCCGCTCTCTCTCCCTCTCCCTCACTCTCTCCCTCCCTCTCTCTCCCTCCTTCTCCCTCCCTCTCTCTCCCTCTCCCTCCTCCCTCCATTTCTCTCCCCCTCCCTCTCTCCCTCTCCTTCTTCCTCCCTCTCCTTCTCTCACTCCCTCCCTCTCTCTCTCTCTTTCTCTCTCTCCCTCTCATTCTCCCTCCCTCTCTCTCTCCCTCTCCTTCTTCCTCCCCCCTCTCTCTCTCTCCCTCTCCCTCTCTCTCTCTCCTTCTCCCTCCCCCTCTCTCTCTCTCTCTCTCTCTCTCTCTCCCTCTCCCTCATAAAGGAGTCACACAGCGAGAGGGGAGACAGCAGAAGCCGAATGACCGGTTTGCGGGGGATAGGGTCTGCTGCCTCACGTTCCTTGAGCTCCCCGGCCCGAGAATAGACAGCAAACTCGAATCACCGACGCGTACGAGGCCCTCACCAGCTGATCCGCTCTTCAGCCGGCGGCCTGGGTACAGAATTGGCCCGTCCCCGGGGCTCCGAGAGTGCACTGCTCTCCCAGGCCGCAACCCTGGGGAATCGAGAAACGGGGGGCGGGAACCATCGCCGTAAAGAACCGAAGGTCAAGCCCACTGACAGAACCCCGTCCACCTTGAAAAAGGAATACAGGAGGCATTTTCACGTGTGTCATACTCTGCCAGCCAGACTTCAAAGGAGCAATTAGAGGCTGAAAGGAGCCACTCTCCTGCGCCATCGCAGGCCAATTTTCATGGGGGCCGGAAGGCCCTATTACCACACTGCGTCCCTAACTAAATATTACCACACGGCCTCTCGAAATAAATATTACCAAACTGCGTCCCTCATTAAATATTACCACACTGCATCCCTAACTAAATATTACCACACGACCTCTCGAAATAAATATTACCACACTGCGTCCCTAACTAAATATTACCACACGGCCTCTCGAAATAAATATTACCAAACTGCGTCCCTCATTAAATATTACCACACTGCGTCCCTAACTAAATATTACCACACGGCCTCTCGAAATAAATATTACCAAACTGCGTCCCTCATTAAATATTACCACACTGCATCCCTAACTAAATATTACCACCCTGCATCCCTAAATATTACCACACTGCGTCCCTAACAAAATATGACCACCCTGCATACCTAAATAAATATTACCACACTGCCTCCCTAACTGAATATTACCACACTGCGTCCCTAACTAAATATTACCACACTGCATCACTAACTAAATATGACCACCCTGTGTCCCTAACTAAATATTACCACACTGCATCCCTAAGTAAATATTACCACACGGCATCACTAACAAAATATGACCACACTGCATCCCTAACTAAATATTACCATCCTGCATCCCTAACTAAATATTACCACACTGCATCACTAACTAAATATGACCACCCTGCGACCCTAACTAAATATTACCACCCTGCATCCCTAACTGAATATTACCACACTGCGTCCCTAACTAAATATTACAACCCTGCCTCTCTAACTAAATATTTCCACACTGCATCCCTAACTAAATATTAACACACTGCGTCCCTAACTAAAAATTACCACCCGGCCTCCCGAACTAAATATTACCACCCTGCGACCTAACTAAATATAACCACACTGCGTCCATAACTAAATATTACCACACTGCATCCCTAAATAAATATTACCACACTGTCTCCCTAACTGAATATTACCACACTGCGTCCCTAACTAAATATTATTACCCTGCCTCCCTAACTAAATATTTCCACACAGCATCCCTAACTAAATATTAACACACTGCATCCCTAACTAAATATTACCACCATGCATCCCTAAATATTTTACCACACTGCATCACTAACTAAATATGACCACCCTGCGTCCCTAACTAAATATTACCACCCTGCATCCCTAAATATTACCACACTGCATCCCTAACTAAATATTACCACCCTGCATCACTAACTAAATATTACCACACTGCATCCCTAACTAAATATTACCACCCTGCATCCCTAACTAAATATTACCACACTGCATCACTAACAAAATATGACCACCCTGCATCCCTAACTGAATATTACCACACTGCGTCCCTAACTAAATATTACTACCCTGCATCACTAACTAAATATTACCACACTGCATCCCTAACTAAATATTACCACACTGCATCACTAACAAAATATGACCACCCTGCATCCCTAACTGAATATTACCACACTGCGTCCCTAACTAAATATTACTACCCTGCCTCCCTAACTAAATATTTCCACACTGCATCCCTAACTAAATATTAACACACTGCGTCCCTAACTAAATATTACCACCCGGCCTCCCGAACTAAATATTACCACCCTGCGACCTAACTAAATATAACCACACTGCGTCCATAACTAAATATTACCACCCTGCATCCCTAACGAAATATTACCACACTGCATCCCTAACTAAATATTACCACCTGCCTCCCTAACTAAATATTACCACCCTGCGTCCCTAACTAATTATTACCACCCTACATCCCTAAATATTACCAACCTGGCTCACTAATTAAATATTACCACCCAGCCTCCCTAAATAAATATTACCATCCTGCTTCCCTAACTAAATACTACCACACTGCGTCCCTAACTAAATATTAACACCCTGCATGTCTAATAAATATTGCTACCCTGCCTCACTAACTAAATAGTACCACCCGGCCAACCGAACTAAATATTACCAACCTGCGTCCCTCATTAAATATTACCACACAGCTTCCCCAAATAAATATTACCACACTGCATCACTAACTAAATATCACCACCCAGCATCCCTAATTAAATATTACCACACTGAGTCCCTAACTAAATATTACCACCCTGCGTCCCTAACTAAATATTACCACCCTGCGTCCCTAACTAAATATTACAATACGGCCTCCCTAATTAAATATTACCACCCTGCATCCCTAACTAAATATTACCACCCTGCGTCCCTAAGTAAATATTACCACCCTGCATCCCTAAATAAATATTACTACACTGCATCTCTAACTAAATATTTCTACCCTGCCTCCGTAACTAAATATGACCAGCCTGCGTCCCTAACTAAGTTGTACCACACAGCCTCCCTAAATATTACCACACTGCCTCCCTTGCTAAATATTACCACACTGCATGCCTAAATATTACCACACTGCCTAGCTAACTAAATATTACCACCCTGCACCCCTAATTAAATATTACCACACTGCCTCCAAAACTAAATATTACCACATTGATTCCCTAACTAAATATTACCACACTGGCTCCAAAACTAAATATTACCACATTGATTCCCTAACTAAATATTACCACACTGCCTCCAAAACTAAATATTACCACACTGATTCCCTAACTAAATATTACCACACTGCCTAGCTAACAAAATATTACCACCCTGCATCCCTAACTAAATATTACCATCCTGCCTCACTAACTAAATATGACCACACAGCATCCCAAACTAAATATTACCACACTGCAACCCTGAATATTACCACACTGCCTCCCTAATTAAATATTACCACACTGCATCCCTAAATATTACCACACTGCCTCACTAACTAAATATTACCACCCTGCATCCCTAAATATTAAACTGCGTCCCTAACTAAATATTACCACACTGCCTCCCTAACTAAATATTACCACCCTGCACCCTTAACTAAATATTACCACACTGCCTCCCTTGCTAAAGATTACCACACTGCATGCCTAAATATTACCACACTGCCTAGCTAACTAAATATTACCACCCTGCACCCCTAACTAAATATTACCACACTGCCTCCAAAACTAAATATTACCACATTGATTCCCTAACTAAATATTACCACACTGCCTCCAAAACTAAATATTACCACACTGATTCCCTAACTAAATATTACCACACTGCCTAGCTAACAAAATATTACCACCCTGCATTCCTAAATATTACCACACAGCCTCTCTAACAAAATACTACCACCCTGCATCCCTGAATATTACCACACTGCCTCCCTAACTAAGTATTACCACCCTGCATCCCTAAATATTACCACACTGCATCCCTAACGAAATATTACGACCCAACATCCATAAATATTACCACCCTGCATCCCTAACTAAATATTACCACCCAGCATCCCTAACTAAATATTACCATCATGCCTATCTAAATAAATATTACCACCCTGCATCCCTAACTAAATATTACCATCCTGCATCCCTAAATATTACCACACTGCATCACTAACTAAATATCACCACCCTGCATCCCTAACTAAATATTACCACCCTGCGTCCCTAACCAAATATTACCACATGCCTCCCTAACTAAATATTACCATCCTGCCTCACTATCTAAATATGACCACACAGCATCCCAAACTAAATATTACCACACTGCAACCCTGAATATTACCACACTGCCTCCCTAATTAAATATTACCACACTGCATCCCTAAATATTACCACACTGCCTCACTAACTAAATATTACCACCCTGCATCCCTAAATATTAAACTGCGTCCCTAACTAAATATTACCACACTGCCTCCCTAACTAAATATTACCACCCTGCACCCTTAACTAAATATTACCACACTGCCTCCCTTGCTAAAGATTACCACACTGCATGCCTAAATATTACCACACTGCCTAGCTAACTAAATATTACCACCCTGCATCCCTAACAAAATATTACGACCCTACATCCATAAATATTACCACCCTGCATCCCTAAATAAATATTACCACCCTGCATCCCTAACTAAATATTACCACCCTGCATCCCTAAATATTACCACACTGCATCACTAACTAAATATCACGACCCTGCATCCCTAACTAAATATTACCACCCTGCATCCCTAACTGAATATTACCACACTGCGTCCCTAACTAAATATTACTACCCTGCCTCCCTAACTAAATATTTCCACACTGCATCCCTAACTAAATATTAACACACTGCGTCCCTAACTAAATATTACCACCCGGCCTCCCGAACTAAATATTACCACCCTGCGACCTAACTAAATATAACCACACTGTGTCCATAACTAAATATTACCACCCTGCATCCCTAACTAAATATTACCACACTGCATCCCTAACTAAATATTACCACCTGCCTCCCTAACTAAATATTACCACCCTGCGTCCCTAACTAATTATTACCACCCTGCATCCCTAAATATTACCAACCTGGCTCACTAATTAAATATTACCACCCAGCCTCCCTAAATAAATATTACCATCCTGCTTCCCTAACTAAATACTACCACACTGCGTCCCTAACTAAATATTAACACCCTGCATGTCTCACTAAATATTGCTACCCTGCCTCACTAACTAAATAGTACCACCCGGCCAACCGAACTAAATATTACCAACCTGCGTCCCTCATTAAATATTACCACACTGCATCACTAACTAAATATTACCATCTTGCCTCTCTAACTAAATATGACCACCCTGCATCCCTAACTAAATATTACCACACTGAGTCCCTAACTAAATATTACCACCCTGCATCCCTAACTAAATATTACCACCCTGCATCCCTAAATATTACCACACTGCATCACTAACTAAATATCACCACCCAGCATCCCTAATTAAATATTACCACCCTGCATCCCTAACTAAATATGACCACACAGCTTCCCCAAATAAATATTACGACACTGCAACCCTGAATATTACCATACTGCATCACTAACTAAATATTACCACCCTGCATCCCTAAATATTACCACACCACCTCCCTAACTAAATATTACCACCCTGCCTCCCTAACTAAATATTACGATACGGCCTCCCTAATTAAATATTACCATACTGCCTCACTAACTAAATATGACCACACTGCTTCCCAAACTAAATATTACCACACTGCAACCCTGAATATTACCACACTGCCTCACTAATTAAATATTACCACACTGCAACCCTGAATATTACCACACTGCCTCCCTAATTAAATATTACCACACTTCATCCCTAAATATTACCACACTGCCTCACTAACTAAATATTACCACCCTGCATCCCTAAATATTAAACTGCGTCCCTAACTAAATATTACCACACTGCCTCCCTAACTAAATATTACCACCCTGCGTCCCTAACTAAATATTACCACACTGCAACCCTGAATATTACCACACTGCAACCCTGAATATTATCACACTGCCTCCCTAATTAAATATTACCACACTGCATCCCTAAATATTAACACACTGCCTCCCTAACTAAATATTACCACCCTGCACCCTTAACTAAATATTACCACACTGCCACCCAAACTAAATATTACCACACTGCATCCCTGAATATTACCACACTGCCTCCCTAACTAAATATTACCACCCTGCATCTCTAAATATTATCACACTGCGTCGCTAACTAAATATTACCACCCTGGAGCCCTAAATATTACCACCTTGCATCCCTAACGAAATATAACCACCCTGCATCCCTAACTAAATATTACTACCCTACATTCCTAAATATTACCACCCTGCATCCCTAACTAAATATTACCACCATGCCTCCCAAAATATTACCACCCTGCCTCCCTAACTAAATATTACCACACTGAATCCCTAACTAAATATTACGACCCTGTATCCCTAAATATTACCACACTGCCTCACTAAATAAATATTACCATACTGCATCCCTAACTAAATATTACTACCCTACATTCCTAAATATTACCACACCGCCTCCTTAACTAAATATTATGACCCTGTATCCATAAATATTACCAAACTGCCTCACTAACTAAATATTACCACCCTGCATCCATAACTGAATATTACCAACATGCCTCCCTAAATATTACCACACTGCCTCCCTAACTAAATATTATGACCCTGTATCCCTAAATATTACCACACTGCCTCACTAACTAAATATTACCACACTGCATCCCTAACTAAATATTACCACCCAGCATCCCTAACTGAATATTACCACCATGCCTCCCTAAATATTACCACCATGCCTCCCTAACTAAATATTATGACCCTGTATCCATAAATATTACCAAACTGCCTCCCTAACTAAATATTACCAAACTGCCTCACTAACTAAATATTACCACCCTGCATCCCTAACTGAATATTACCACAGTGCATCCCTAATTAAATATTACCTCAGTGGCTCACTAACTAAATATTACCACCCAGCGTCCCTAACTAAATATTATCACACTGCATCCCTAACTAAATATTACCAACCTGCATCCCTAAGTAAATATGACCAGACTGCATCCCTAACTAAATGTTACCATCCTGAGTCCCTAAGTAAATATTACAACCCTGCGTCCCTAACTAAACATTACCACAGTGCATCCCTAACTAAATATTACCACAGTGCATCCCTAACTAAATATTACCACACTGCGTCCCTAACTAAATATTACCACAGTGCATCCCTAACTAAATATTACCACACTGCGTCCCTAACTAAATATTACCACCCTGCCTCCCTAACTAAATATTACCACATTGCGTCCCTAACTAAATATTACCACCCTGCATCCCAAAATAAATATTACAACACTGCGTCCCTAACTAAATATTACCACACTGCCTCCCTAACTAAATATTACCACCCTGCACCCCTAAATATTACCACACTGCATCACTAACTAAATATGACCACGCTGCGTCCCTAACTAAATATTACCACACTGCATCCCTAACTAAATATTACCTCATGCATCCCTAACTAAATATTACCACACTGCGTCCCTAAATAAATATGACCACGCTGCGTCCCTAACTAAATATTACCTCATGCATTCCTAACTAAATATTACCACCCTGCGTCCCTAACTAAATATTACCACACTGCAACCCTGAATATTACCACACTGCAACCCTGAATATTATCACACTGCCTCCCTAATTAAATATTACCACACTGCATCCCTAAATATTAACACACTGCCTCCCTAACTAAATATTACCACCCTGCACCCTTAACTAAATATTACCACACTGCCTCCCAAACTAAATATTACCACACTGCATCCCTGAATATTACCACACTGCCTCCCTAACTAAATATTACCACCCTGCATCTCTAAATATTATCACACTGCCTCGCTAACTAAATATTACCACCCTGGAGCCCTAAATATTACCACCTTGCATCCCTAACTAAATATTACCACCCTGCATCCCTAACTAAATATTACTACCCTACATTCCTAAATATTACCACCCTGCATCCCTAACTAAATATTACCACCCTGCATCCCTAACTGAATATTACCACCATGCCTCCCTAAATATTACCAGACAGCCTCCCTTACTAAATATTACCACCCTGCATCCCTAAATATTACCACACTGACTCCCTTACTAAATATTAGCACCCGGCATCCCTAAATATTACCACACAGCCTAGCTAACAAAATATTACCACCCTGCATTCCTAAATATTACCACACAGCCTCTCTAACAAAATATTACTACTCTGCATCCCTGAATATTACCACACTGTCTCCCTAACTAAATATTACCACCCTGCATCCCTAAATATTACCACCCTGCGTCCCTAACTAAACATTACCACAGTGCATCCCTAACTAAATATTACCACAGTGCATCCCTAACTAAATATTACCACACTGCGTCCCTAACTAAATATTACCACAGTGCATCCCTAACTAAATATTACCACACTGCGTCCCTAACTAAATATTACCACCCTGCCTCCCTAACTAAATATTACCACACTGCGTCCCTAACTAAATATTACCACACTGCGTCCCTAACTAAATATTACCACCCTGCATCCCAAAATAAATATTACAACACTGCGTCCCTAACTAAATATTACCACACTGCCTCCCTAACTAAATATTACCACCCTGCACCCCTAAATATTACCACACTGCATCACTAACTAAATATGACCACGCTGCGTCCCTAACTAAATATTACCACACTGCATCCCTAACTAAATATTACCTCATGCATCCCTAACTAAATATTACCACACTGCGTCCCTAAATAAATATGACCACGCTGCGTCCCTAACTAAATATTACCACCCTGCATCCCTAACTAAATATTACCACACTGCAACCCTGAATATTACCACACTGCAACCCTGAATATTACCACACTGCAACCCTGAATATTATCACACTGCCTCCCTAATTAAATATTACCACACTGCATCCCTAAATATTAACACACTGCCTCCCTAACTAAATATTACCACCCTGCACCCTTAACTAAATATTACCACCCTGCATCACTGAATATTACCACACTGCCTCCCTAACTAAATATTACCACCCTGCATCTCTAAATATTATCACACTGCCTCGCTAACTAAATATTACCACCCTGGAGCCCTAAATATTACCACCTTGCATCCCTAACTAAATATTACCACCCTGCATCCCTAACTAAATATTACTACCCTACATTCCTAAATATTACCACCCTGCATCCCTAACTAAATATTACCACCCTGCATCCCTAACTGAATATTACCACCATGCCTCCCTAAATATTACCAGACAGCCTCCCTTACTAAATATTACCACCCTGCATCGCTAAATATTACCACACTGACTCCCTTACTAAATATTAGCACCCGGCATCCCTAAATATTACCACACAGCCTAGCTAACAAAATATTACCACCCTGCATTCCTAAATATTACCACACAGCCTCTCTAACAAAATATTACTACTCTGCATCCCTGAATATTACCACACTGTCTCCCTAACTAAATATTACCACCCTGCATCCCTAACTAAATATTACCACCCTGCATCCCTAAATATTACCACACTGTCTCCCTAACTAAATATTACCACCCTGCAACCCTAATTAAATATTACCACCCTGCCTCCCTAACTAAATATTACCACCCTGTATCCCTAACTAAATATTCCAACCCTGAGTCCCTAACTAAATATTAACTCCATGCCTCACTAACTAAATATTACCACCCTGAGATCCTAACTAAATATTACCACACTGCCTCCCTAAATAAATATTACCACACTGCCTCCCTAACTAAATATTACCACACTGCGTCCCTAACTAAATATTACCACACTGCCTCCCTAAATAAATATTACCACACTGCCTCCCTAACTAAATATTACAACCCTGCATCCCTAACTAAACATTACCACCCTGCCTCCTTAACTAAATATTACCACCCTGCCTCCCTAAATATTACCACCCGGCCTCCGTAACTAAATATTACCACACTGCCTCCTAAACTAAATATTACGACCCTGCATCCCTAAATATTTCCACACTGCCTCCCTAACTATATATAACCCCCTGCGTCACTAATTAAATATTTCCACCCTGCCTCCCTAGGTAAAAATGACCACCCTGCATCCCTAAATAAATATGACCCCCCTGCCTCCCAAACTAAATATTACCACACTGCCTCCCTAACTAAATATTTCCAAAATTCGTCCCTAACTAAATATTACCACCCTGCATCCCTAACTAAACATTACCACCCTGCGTCCCCTACTAAATATTACCACCCTGCATCCCTAAATATTACCAGCTGGCATCCCTAACTAAATATTACCACCCTGCATCCCTAACTAAATATTACCACCCTGCATCCCTAACCAAATATTACCACACTGCCTCACTAACTAAATATTACCACACTGCATCCCTAACTAAATATTACCACACTGCCTCCCTAACTAATTATGACCACCCTGCCTCCCTAACTAAATATTATCACCCTGCCTCCCTAAATATTACCACACTGCCTCCCTAACTAAATATTACCGTCCTGCCCCCCCAAACTAAATATGACCACCCTGCATCCCTAAATAAATATTACCACCCTGCCTCTCTAACTAAATATTACCACCCAGCATCCCTAAATATTACCACATTGCATCCCTAACTAAATATCACCACCCTGCATCCCTAACTAAATATTACCACACTGCCTCCCTAACTAAATATTACCATCCTGCCTCACTAACTAAATATGACCACACTGCTTCCCAAACTAAATATTACCACACTGCAACCCTGAATATTACCACACTGCCTCCCTAATTAAATATTACCACACTGCATCCCTAAATATTACCACACTGCCTCACTAACTAAATATTACCACCCTGCATGTCTAACTAAATATTACCACCCTGCATCCCTAAATATTAAACACTGCGTCCCTAACTAAACATTACCACACTGCCTCCCTAACTAAATATTACCACCCTGCACCCTTTACTAAATATTACCACACTGCCTCCCTAACTAAATATTACTACCCTACATTCCTAAATATTACCACCCTGCATCCCTAACTAAATATTACGACCCTGTATCCCTAAATATTACCACACAGCCTCACTAACTAAATATTACCACCCTGCATCCCTAACTGAATATTACCACCATGCCTCCCTAAATATTACCACCCTGCCTCCCTGACTAAATATTACGACCCTGTATCCCTAAATATTACCACACTGCCTCACTAACTAAATATTACCACACTGCGTCCCTAACTAAATATTACAACACTGCGTCCCTAACTAAATATTACCACACTGCCTCCTTAACTAAATATTACGACCCTGTATCCCTAAATAATACCACACTGCGTCCCTATCTAAATATGACCACCCTGCGTCCCTAACTAAACATTACCACCCTGCCTCCCTAACTAAATATTACCACAGTGCATCCCTAACTAAATATTACCAAACTGCATCCCTAACTAAATATTACCACACTGCCTCCCTAACTAAATATGACCACCCTGCATCCCTAACTAAACATTACCACCCTGCCTCCCTAACTAAATATTACCATCCTGCATCCCTAACTAAATATGACCAGACTGCATCCCTAACTAAATGTTACCAAACTGCATCCCTAACTAAATATTACCTCATTGGCTCACTAACTAAATATTACCACCCAGCGTCCCTAACTAAATATTATCACACTGCATCGCTAACTAAATATTACCACACTGCCTCCCTAACTAAATATGACTACCCTGCGTCCCTAACTAAATATTACCACCCTGCATCCCTAACTAAATATTACAAACCTGCGTCCCTAACTAAACATTACCACCCTGCCTCCCTAACTAAATATTACCACAGTGCATCCCTAACTAAATATTACCACACTGCGTCCCTAACTAAATATTACCACCCTGCCTCCCTAACTAAATATTACCACACTGTGTCCCTAACTAAATATTACCACCCTGCATCCCTAACTAAATATTACAACACTGCGTCCCTAACTAAATATTACCACACTGCCTCCCTAACTAAATATTACCACCCTGCACCCCTAACTAAATATTACAACCCTGCCTCCCTAACTAAATATTACCACACTGCCTCCCTAACTAAATATTACCACCCTGCACCCCTAACTAAATATTACCACCCTGCCTCCCTAAATATTACCACACTGCCTCCCTTACTAAATATTACCACCCTGCATCCCTAAATATTACCACACTGCCTCCCTTACTAAATATTAGCACCCTGCATCCCTAAATATTACCACACTGCCTAGCTAACAAAATATTACCACTCTGCTTCCCTGAATATTACCACACTGCCTCCCTTACTAAATATTAGCACCCTGCATTCCTAAATATTACCACACAGCATCTCTAACAAAATATTACCACTCTGCATCCCTGAATATTACCACACTGCCTCCCTAACTAAATATTACCACCCTGCATCCCTAAATATTACCACACTGCCTCGCTAACTAAATATTACCACCCTGCATCCCTAAATATTACCACCTTGCATCCCTAACTAAATATTACCACCCTACATGCCTAAATATTACCACCCTGCATCCCTAACTAAATATTACCACCCTACATGCCTAAATATTACCATCCTGCATCCCTAACTAAATATTACCACCCTACATGCCTAAATATTACCACCTTGCATCCCTAACTAAATAATACCACCCTGCATCCCTAGATATTACCACACTGTCTCCCTAACTAAATATTACCACCCTGCATCCCTAACAAAACAGTACCGCCCTGAGTCCTTAAATAAATATTACCACCTTGCCTGCCTAACTAAATATTACCACCCTGAGTCCCTAACTAAATATTACCACATTGCCTCCCTAACTAAATATTATCAAACTGCATCCCTAACTAAATATTACCACCCTGACGCCCTAACTAAATATTACCACACTGTCTCCCTAATTAAATATTACCACCCTGTATTCCTAACTAAATATTACAACCCCGCCTACATAAATATTACCACCCTGCCTCCCTAACTAAATATTACCACACTGCCTCCCTAACTAAATATTACCACCCTGCATCCCTAAATATTACCACACGGCCTCATTAATTAAATATGACAACCATGCCTCCCTAACTAAATATTACCACACTGCCTCCCTAAATATTACCACACTGCCTCCCTAACTAAATATTACCACCCTGCATCCCTAAATATTACCACACGGCCTCATTAATTAAATATGACAACCATGCCTCCCTAACTAAATATTACCACACTGCCTCCCTAAATATTACCACACTACCTCACTATCCAAATATTACCACACTGCCTCCCTGATTAAATATGACCACCCTGCGTCCCTAACTAAATATTACCATCCTGCATCCCTAACTAAATATTACCACCCTGCATCCCTAAATATTACCACACCGCCTCCCTAACTAAATATTACCATCCTGCCTCCCTAACTAAATATTACCGCCCTGCATCCCTAACTCAATATTACAACCCTGCGTCCCTAACTAAATATTACCTCACTGCATCCTAACTAAATATTACCATCCTGCCTCCCTAACTAAATATTACCACACTGCCTCACTAACCAAATATTACCACACTGCCTCCCTGATTAAATATTACCACCATGACTCCCTAACTAAATATTACCACCCTGCCTCCCCAACTAAATATTACAACCCTGCGTCCCTAACTAAATATTACCACACAGCCTCCCTAACTAAATATTAGCACCCTGCAACCCTAAATAAATATTACCACACTGCCTCCTTAACTAAATATTACCACCCTGCATCCCTAAATATTACCAGACAGCCTCACCAACTAAATATTAACCCCCTGCGTCACTAACTAAATATTACCACCCTGCATCCCTAAATATTACCAGACTGCCTCACTAACTAAATATTAACCCCCTGCGTCACTAACCAAATATTTCCACCCTGCATCCCTAACTAAATATTACCACCCTGACGCCCTAACTAAATATTACCACACTGCCTCCCTAATTAAATATTACCACCCTGTATTCCTAACTAAATATTACAACCCCGCCTACATAAATATTACCACCCTGCCTCCCTAACTAAATATTACCACACTGCCTCCCTAACTAAATATTACCACCCTGCATCCCTAAATATTACCACACGGCCTCATTAATTAAATATGGCAACCATGCCTCCCTAACTAAATATTACCACACTGCCTCCCTAAATATTACCACACTGCCTCCCTAACTAAATATTACCACCCTGCATGCCTAAATATTACCACACGGCCTCATTAATTAAATATGACAACCATGCCTCCCTAACTAAATATTACCACACTGCCTCCCTAAATATTACCACACTGCCTCACTATCCAAATATTACCACACTGCCTCCCTGATTAAATATGACCACCCTGCGTCCCTAACTAAATATTACCACCCTGCCTCCCTAAATAAATATTTCCACACTGCCTCCCTAACTAAATATTACCACCCTGCATCCCTAAATATTACCAGACTGCCTCACTAACTAAATATTAACCCCCTGCGTCACTAACCAAATATTTCCACCCTGCATCCCTAACTAAATATTACCACCCTGACGCCCTAACTAAATATTACCGCCCTGCATCCCTAACTCAATATTACAACCCTGCGTCCCTAACTAAATATTACCTCACTGCATCCCTAACTAAATATTACCATCCTGCCTCCCTAACTAAATATTACCACACTGCCTCACTAACCAAATATTACCACACTGCCTCCCTGATTAAATATTACCACCATGACTCCCTAACTAAATATTACCACCCTGTATCTCTAAATAAATATTAACACCCTGCCTCCCCAACTAAATATTACAACCCTGCGTCCCTAACTAAATATTATCACCCTGCATCACTAACTAAGTATTACCACCCTGCATCCCTAAATATTACCACACCGCCTCCCTAACTAAATATTACCATCCTGCCTCCCCAACTAAATATTACCACCCTGCATCCCTAACTAAATATTACCACATTGCATCCCTAACTAAATATTACAACCCTACATCCCTAACTAAATATTACCCCCCTTCGTCCCTAACTAAATATTACCCCCCTTCGTCCCTAACTAAATATTACCACACTGCGTCCCTAACTAAATATTACCACCATGCATCCCTAACTAAATATTACCACCCTGACACGGTAACTAAATATTACCACACTGCCTCCCTAACTAAATATTGCCTCCCTGCAACCCTAAATATTACCACACTGCCTCCCTAATTAAATATTACCACCCTGCATCCCTAACTAAATATTACCACCCTGCATTCCTAACTAAATATTACTACCCTACATCCCTAAATATTACCACACTGCCTCACTAACGAAATATTACCACACTGCCTCCCTAACTAAATATTAGCACCCTGCAACCCTAAATATTACCACACTGCCTCCCTAATTAAATATTACCACACTGCCTCCTTAACTAAATATTACCACCCTGCATCCCTAACTAAATATGACAACACTGCATCCCTAACTAAATATTACCACCCTGCCTCCCTAAATAAATATTACCACACTGCCTCCTTAACTAAAAATTACCACCCTGCATCCCTAAATATTTCCACACGGCCTCATTAATTAAATATAGCAACCATGCCTCCCTAACTAAATATTACCACACTGCCTCCCTAAATATTACCACACTGCCTCCCTGATTAAATATGACCACCCTGCGTCCCTAACTAAATATTACCACCCTGCCTCCCTAAATAAATATTTCCACACTGCCTCCCTAACTAAATATTACCACCCTGCATCCCTAAATATTACCAGACTGCCTCACTAACTAAATATTAACCCCCTGCGTCACTAACCAAATATTTCCACCCTGCATCCCTAACTAAATATTACCACCCTGACGCCCTAACTAAATATTACCGCCCTGCATCCCTAACTCAATATTACAACCCTGCGTCCCTAACTAAATATTACCTCACTGCATCCCTAACTAAATATTACCATCCTGCCTCCCTAACTAAATATTACCACACTGCCTCACTAACCAAATATTACCACACTGCCTCCCTGATTAAATATTACCACCATGACTCCCTAACTAAATATTACCACCCTGTATCTCTAAATAAATATTAACACCCTGCCTCCCCAACTAAATATTACAACCCTGCGTCCCTAACTAAATATTATCACCCTGCATCACTAACTAAGTATTACCACCCTGCATCCCTAAATATTACCACACCGCCTCCCTAACTAAATATTACCATCCTGCCTCCCCAACTAAATATTACCACATTGCATCCCTAACTAAATATTACAACCCTACATCCCTAACTAAATATTACCCCCCTTCGTCCCTAACTAAATATTACCCCCCTTCGTCCCTAACTAAATATTACCACACTGCGTCCCTAACTAAATATTACCACCATGCATCCCTAACTAAATATTACCACCCTGATACGGTAACTAAATATTACCACACTGCCTCCCTAACTAAATATTGCCTCCCTGCAACCCTAAATATTACCACACTGCCTCCCTAATTAAATATTACCACCCTGCATCCCTAACTAAATATTACCACCCTGCATTCCTAACTAAATATTACTACCCTACATCCCTAAATATTACCACACTGCCTCACTAACGAAATATTACCACACTGCCTCCCTAACTAAATATTAGCACCCTGCATCCCTAAATATTACCACACCGCCTCCCTAACTAAATATTACCATCCTGCCTCCCCAACTAAATATTACCACCCTGCATCCCTAACTAAATATTACCACATTGCATCCCTAACTAAATATTACAACCCTACATCCCTAACTAAATATTACCCCCCTTCGTCCCTAACTAAATATTACCCCCCTTCGTCCCTAACTAAATATTACCACACTGCGTCCCTAACTAAATATTACCACCATGCATCCCTAACTAAATATTACCACCCTGACACGGTAACTAAATATTACCACACTGCCTCCCTAACTAAATATTGCCTCCCTGCAACCCTAAATATTACCACACTGCCTCCCTAATTAAATATTACCACCCTGCATCCCTAACTAAATATTACCACCCTGCATTCCTAACTAAATATTACTACCCTACATCCCTAAATATTACCACACTGCCTCACTAACGAAATATTACCACACTGCCTCCCTAACTAAATATTAGCACCCTGCAACCCTAAATATTACCACACTGCCTCCCTAATTAAATATTACCACACTGCCTCCTTAACTAAATATTACCACCCTGCATCCCTAACTAAATATGACAACACTGCATCCCTAACTAAATATTACCACCCTGCCTCCCTAAATAAATATTACCACACTGCCTCCTTAACTAAAAATTACCACCCTGCATCCCTAAATATTTCCACACGGCCTCATTAATTAAATATGGCAACCATGCCTCCCTAACTAAATATTACCACACTGCCTCCCTAAATATTACCACACTGCCTCCCTGATTAAATATGACCACCCTGCGTCCCTAACTAAATATTACCACCCTGCCTCCCTAAATAAATATTTCCACACTGCCTCCCTAACTAAATATTACCACCATGCATCCCTAACTAAATATTACCACCCTGACACGGTAACTAAATATTACCACACTGCCTCCCTAACTAAATATTGCCTCCCTGCAACCCTAAATATTACCACACTGCCTCCCTAATTAAATATTACCACCCTGCATCCCTAACTAAATATTACCACCCTGCATTCCTAACTAAATATTACTACCCTACATCCCTAAATATTACCACACTGCCTCACTAACGAAATATTACCACACTGCCTCCCTAACTAAATATTAGCACCCTGCAACCCTAAATATTACCACACTGCCTCCCTAATTAAATATTACCACACTGCCTCCTTAACTAAATATTACCACCCTGCATCCCTAACTAAATATGACAACACTGCATCCCTAACTAAATATTACCACCCTGCCTCCCTAAATAAATATTACCACACTGCCTCCTTAACTAAAAATTACCACCCTGCATCCCTAAATATTTCCACACGGCCTCATTAATTAAATATGGCAACCATGCCTCCCTAACTAAATATTACCACACTGCCTCCCTAAATATTACCACACTGCCTCCCTGATTAAATATGACCACCCTGCGTCCCTAACTAAATATTACCACCCTGCCTCCCTAAATAAATATTTCCACACTGCCTCCCTAACTAAATATTACCACCCTGCATCCCTAAATATTACCACCCTGCCTCCCTAAATAAATATTTCCACACTGCCTCCCTAACTAAATATTACCACCCTGCCTCCCTAAATAAATATTTCCACCCCGCATCCCTAACTAAATATTACCACCCTGACGCCCTAACTAAATATTACCGCCCTGCATCCCTAACTCAATATTACAACCCTGCGTCCCTAACTAAATATTACCTCACTGCATCCCTAACTAAATATTACCATCCTGCCTCCCTAACTAAATATTACCACACTGCCTCACTAACCAAATATTACCACACTGCCTCCCTGATTAAATATTACCACCATGACTCCCTAACTAAATATTACCACCCTGTATCTCTAAATAAATATTAACACCCTGCCTCCCCAACTAAATATTACAACCCTGCGTCCCTAACTAAATATTATCACCCTGCATCACTAACTAAGTATTACCACCCTGCATCCCTAAATATTACCACACCGCCTCCCTAACTAAATATTACCATCCTGCCTCCCCAACTAAATATTACCACATTGCATCCCTAACTAAATATTACAACCCTACATCCCTAAATATTACCAGACTGCCTCACTAACTAAATATTAACCCCCTGCGTCACTAACCAAATATTTCCACCCTGCATCCCTAACTAAATATTACCACCCTGACGCCCTAACTAAATATTACCGCCCTGCATCCCTAACTCAATATTACAACCCTGCGTCCCTAACTAAATATTACCTCACTGCATCCCTAACTAAATATTACCATCCTGCCTCCCTAACTAAATATTACCACACTGCCTCACTAACCAAATATTACCACACTGCCTCCCTGATTAAATATTACCACCATGACTCCCTAACTAAATATTACCACCCTGTATCTCTAAATAAATATTAACACCCTGCCTCCCCAACTAAATATTACAACCCTGCGTCCCTAACTAAATATTATCACCCTGCATCACTAACTAAGTATTACCACCCTGCATCCCTAAATATTACCACACCGCCTCCCTAACTAAATATTACCATCCTGCCTCCCCAACTAAATATTACCACATTGCATCCCTAACTAAATATTACAACCCTACATCCCTAACTAAATATTACCCCCCTTCGTCCCTAACTAAATATTACCCCCCTTCGTCCCTAACTAAATATTACCACACTGCGTCCCTAACTAAATATTACCACCATGCATCCCTAACTAAATATTACCACCCTGACACGGTAACTAAATATTACCACACTGCCTCCCTAACTAAATATTGCCTCCCTGCAACCCTAAATATTACCACACTGCCTCCCTAATTAAATATTACCACCCTGCATCCCTAACTAAATATTACCACCCTGCATTCCTAACTAAATATTACTACCCTACATCCCTAAATATTACCACACTGCCTCACTAACGAAATATTACCACACTGCCTCCCTAACTAAATATTAGCACCCTGCAACCCTAAATATTACCACACTGCCTCCCTAATTAAATATTACCACACTGCCTCCTTAACTAAATATTACCACCCTGCATCCCTAACTAAATATGACAACACTGCATCCCTAACTAAATATTACCACCCTGCCTCCCTAAATAAATATTACCACACTGCCTCCTTAACTAAATATTACCACCCTGCATCCCAAAATATTACCACCCTGCCTCCCTAACTAAATATTACCAACCTGCATCCCTAACTAAATATGACAACACTGCATCCCTAACTAAATATTACCACCCAGCCTCCCTAACTAAATATTAGCACCCTGCAACCCTAAATAATACCACACTGCCTCCCTAATTAAATATTACCACCCTGCTTTCCTAAATATTACAACACAGCCTCCCTAACTAAATATTACGACCCTGCATCCATAAATATTACCAGACTGCCTCACTAACTAAATATTATCCCCCTGCGTCACGAACTAAGTATTTCCACACGTCTCCCTAACTAAATATAACCTCCTGCCTCACTAATTAAATATTTCCACCCTGCATCCCTAAATATTACCACACAGCCTCCCTAACTAAATATTACCACCCTGCATCCCTAACTCAATATTACAACCCTGCGTCCCTAACTAAACATTACCACCCTGTATACCTAACAAAATATTACCACACTGCCTCCCTAACTAAATATTACAACCCTGCAAACCTAAATATTACCGCACTGCCTCCCTAATTAAATATTACTACCCTCTATCCCTAACTAAATATTACCACCCCGCCTCCATAAATATTACCACCGTGCCTCCGTAACTAAATATTACCAACCTGATTCCCTAACTAAATATGGCCACCCTGCATCCCTAACTAAACATTACCAACCTGCATCCCTAACTAAATATGACCACACTGCATCCCTAACTAAATATTACCACACTGCATCCCTAACAAAACAGTACCACCCTGAGACCTTAACTAAATATTACCACCCTGCCTCCCTAACTAACTATTATCACCCTGAGACCCTAACTAAATATTACCACACTGCCTCCCTAACGAAACATGACCACCCTGCCTGCCTAACTAAATATAACCACCCTGAGTCCCTAACTAAATATTACCACCATGCCCCCCTAACTAAATATTACCACCCTGCATCCCCAACTAAATATTACAACCCTGCATCCCTAACTAAACATTACCACCCTGCCTCCTTAACTAAATATTACCACCCTGCCTCCCTAAATATTACCACCCGGCCTCCGTAACTAAATATTACCACACTGCCTCCTAAACTAAATATTACGACCCTGCATCCCTAAATATTTCCACACTGCCTCCCTAACTATATATAACCCCCTGCGTCACTAATTAAATATTTCCACCCTGCCTCCTTAGGTAAAAATGACCCCCCTGCCTCTCTAACTAAATATTAGCACCCTGCAACCCTAAATATTACAACACTGCCTCCCTTACTAAATATTACCACCCTGCATCCCTAACTAAATATTATTACCCTGCCTCCCTAACTAAATATTACCACACTGCCTCCCTAACTAAATATTACCACCCTGCAAACCTAAATATTACCGCACTGTCTCCCTAATTAAATATTACTACCCTCTATCCCTAACTAAATATTACCACCCCGCCTCCATAAATATTACCACCCTGCCTCCCTAACTAAATATTACCACACTACCTCACTAACTAAACATTACCACCCTGCCTCCCTAACTAAATATTACCTCACTGCATCCCTAACTAAATATTACCACCATACATCCCTAAATATTACCACACTACCTCACTAACTAAACATTACCACCTTGCATCCCTAACTAAATATTACAACCCTACATCCCTAACAAAACAGTACCACCCTGAGACCTTAACTAAATATTACCACCCTGCCTCCCTAACTAACTATTATCACCCTGAGACCCTAACTAAATATTACCACACTGCCTCCCTAACGAAACATGACCACCCTGCCTGCCTAACTAAATATAACCACCCTGAGTCCCTAACTAAATATTACCACCATGCCCCCCTAACTAAATATTACCACCCTGCATCCCCAACTAAATATTACAACCCTGCATCCCTAACTAAACATTACCACCCTGCCTCCTTAACTAAATATTACCACCCTGCCTCCCTAAATATTACCACCCGGCCTCCGTAACTAAATATTACCACCCTGCCTCCCTAACTAAATATTTCCAAAATTCGTCCCTAACTGAATATTACCACCCTGCGTCCCTAACTAAATATTACCACACTGCATCCCTAACTAATTATGACCTCCCTGCCTCCCTAATTAAATATTACCACCCTGCATCCCTAACTAAATATTATCATCCTGCCTCCCTAACTAAATATTACCACAATAAGTCCCTAACTAAATATTACCACCCTGCATCCCTAACTAAACATTACAACCCTGCGTCCCTAACTAAGTATTACCACACTGCAACCCTAACTGAATATTACCACCCTGCGTCCCTAACTAAATATTATCATCCTGCCTCCCTAACTAAATATTACCACAATAAGTCCCTAACTAAATATTACCACCCTGCATCCCTAACTAAACATTACAACCCTGCGTCCCTAACTAAGTATTACCACACTGCAACCCTAACTGAATATTACCACCCTGCGTCCCTAACTAAATATTACCACACTGCATCCCTAACTAATTATGACCTCCCTGCCTCCCTAACTAAATATTACCACCCTGCATCCCTAACTAAATATTATCATCCTGCCTCCCTAACTAAATATTACCACAATAAGTCCCTAACTAAATATTACCACCCTGCATCCCTAACTAAATATGAATCCCCTGCCTCCCAAACTAAATATTACCACCCTGCCTCCCTAACTAAATATGACAACACTGCATCCCTAACTAAATATTACCACACTGCATCCCTAACAAAACAGTACCACCCTGAGTCCTTAACTAAATATTACCACCCTGCCTCCCGAACTAAATATTACCACCCTGAGACGCTAACTAAATATTACCTCTCTGCGTCGCTAACTAAATATTACCACCCTTCATCCCTAAATATTACCACACTGCCTCCCCAACTAAATATTACCACCCTGCATCCCTAAATATTACCACCTGGCGTCCCTAACTAAATATTACCACCCTGCATCCCTAACTAAATATTACAACCCTACATCCCTAACTAAATATTACCACCCGGCATCCCTAACTAAATATTACCACCCTGACTCCCTAAATATTACCACACTGTCTCCTTAACTAAATATTAGGACCCTGCATCCCTAACTAAATATTACCACACTGCATCCCTAACAAAACAGTACCACCCTGAGTCCTTAACTAAATATTACCACCCTGCCTCCCTAAATAACTATTATCACCCTGAGACCCTAACTAAATATTACCACACTGCCTCCCTAATGAAACATTACCACCCAGCCTCCCTAACTAAATATTACCACCCTGCATCCCTAACTAAATATTACCACCCTGCCTCCCTAAATATTACTACCCGGCCTCCCTAACTAAATATTACCACACTGCCTCCTTAACTAAATATTACCACCCTGCATCCCTAACTAAATATGAATCCCCTGCCTCCCAAACTAAATATTACCACCCTGCCTCCCTAACTAAATATTACCACACTGCCTCCTTAACTAAATATTACCACCCTGCATCCCTAAATATTTCCACACTGCCTCACTAACCAAATATTACCACACTGCCTCCCTGATTAAATATTACCACCATGACTCCATAACTAAATATTACCAACCTGCATCCCTAACTAAATATAACCACACTGCCTCCCTAATTAAATATGACCACAATGACTCCCTAACTAAATATTAACACCCTGTATCCCTAAATAAATATTACCACACAGCCTCCCTAACTAAATATTACTATCCTGCCCCCTAACTAAATGTTACCACCCTGCATCCCTAACTAAATATTACAACTCTGCATCCCTAACTAAACATTACCACCCTGCCTCCCTAACTAAATATTACCACCATTCATCCCTAAATATTACCACACTGCCTCCCTAACTAAATATTACAACCCTGCGTCCCTAACTAAATATTACCACACTGCCTCCCTAACTAAATATTACCACCCTGCATCCCTAACTAAATATTACCACACTGCCTCCCTAACTAAATATTACCACCCTGCATCGCTAACTAAATATTACCACACTGCCTCCCTAACTAAATATTACCACACTGCGTCCCTAACTAAATATTACCACCCTGAGTCCCTAACTAAATATTACCACCCTGCATCCCTAAATATTACGACACTGCCTCACTAACTAAATATTGCCACACTGCCTCCCTGATTAAATATTACCACCATGGCTCCCTAACAAAATATTGCCACCCTACATCACAAACTCCGTATTACCACCCTGCCTCCCTAAATATTACCACACCACCTCCCTAACTAAATATTACCGCCCTGCATCCCTAACTAAATATTACAACCCTGTTTCCCTAACTAAACATTACCACCCTGCCACCCTAACTAAATATTACCTCACAGCATCCCTAAATAAATATTACGACACGGCGTCCCTAAATAAATATTACCACCCTGGCTCACTAACTAAATATTACCACACTGCGTCCCTAACTAAACAATACCACCCTGCATCCCTAACTAAATATTACCTCCCTGCATCCCTAAATATTACCACACTGCCTCCCCAACTAAATATTACCACCCTGCATCCCTAAATATTACCACCTGGCATCCCTAACTAAATATTACCACCCTGCATCCCTAAATATTACCAGACTGCCTCACCAACTAAATATTACCACCCTGCATCCCTAACTAAATATTACCACCATGCATACCTAACTAAATATTACCACACTGCATCCCTAACTAAATATTACCACCCTGAGTCCCGAACTAAATATTACCACCCTGCCTCCCTAACTAAATATTACCACCCTGAGACCGTAACTAAATATTACCACACTGCCTCCCTAACTAAATATTACCGCCCTGCATCCCTAACTAAATATTACAACCCTGTTTCCCTAACTAAACATTACCACCCTGCCACCCTAACTAAATATTACCTCACAGCATCCCTAAATAAATATTACGACACGGCGTCCCTAAATAAATATTACCACCCTGGCTCCCTAACTAAATATTACCACACTGCATCCCTAACTAAACAATACCACCCTGCTTCCCTAACTAAATATTACCTCCCTGCGTCCCTAACTAAATATTACCTCACTGCGTCGCTAACTAAATATTACCACCCTTCATCCCTAAATATTACCACACTGCCTCCCCTACTAAATATTACCACCCTGCATCCCTAAATATTACCACCTGGCATCCCTAACTAAATATTACCACCCTGCATCCCTAACTAAATATTACAACCCTACATCCCTAACTAAATATTACCACCCGGCATCCCTAACTAAATATTACCACACTGCATCCCTAACTAAATATTACCACCCTGAGTCCCGAACTAAATATTACCACCCTGCCTCCCTAACTAAATATTACCACCCGGCAACCCTAAGTATTACCACAGTGCCTCCCTAATTAAATATTACCACCCTGCATCCCTAACTAAATATTACCACCCTGCCTCCCTAAATATTACCACCCGGCCTCCCTAACTAAATATTACCACACTGCCTCCTTAACTAAATATTACCACCCTGCATCCCTAAATATTTCCACACTGCCTCACTAACCAAATATTACCACACTGCCTCCCTGATTAAATATTACCACCATGACTCCATAACTAAATATTACCAACCTGCATCCCTAACTAAATATTACCACACTGCCTCCCTAATTAAATATGACCACCATGACTCCCTAACTAAATATTAACACCCTGTATCCCTAAATAAATATTACCACACAGCCTCCCTAACTAAATATTACTATCCTGCCCCCCTAACTAAATGTTACCACCCTGCATCCCTAACTAAATATTACAACTCTGCATCCCTAACTAAACATTACCACCCTGCCTCCCTAACTAAATATTACCACCATTCATCCCTAAATATTACCACACTGCCTCCCTAACTAAATATTACAACCCTGCGTCCCTAACTAAATATTACCACACTGCCTCCCTAACTAAATATTACCACCCTGCATCCCTAACTAAATATTACCACACTGCCTCCCTAACTAAATATTACCACCCTGCATCGCTAACTAAATATTACCACACTGCCTCCCTAACTAAATATTACCACTCTGCGTCCCTAACTAAATATTACCACCCTGAGTCCCTAACTAAATATTACCACCCTGCATCCCTAAATATTACGACACTGCCTCACTAACTGAATATTGCCACACTGCCTCCCTGATTAAATATTACCACCATGACTCCCTAACAAAATATTGCCACCCTACATCACAAACTCCGTATTACCACCCTGCCTCCCTAAATATTACCACACCACCTCCCTAACTAAATATTACCGCCCTGCATCCCTAACTAAATATTACAACCCTGTTTCCCTAACTAAACATTACCACCCTGCCACCCTAACTAAATATTACCTCACAGCATCCCTAAATAAATATTACGACACGGAGTCCCTAAATAAATATTACCACCCTGGCTCACTAACTAAATATTACCACACTGCGTCCCTAACTAAACAATACCACCCTGCATCCCTAACTAAATATTAACTCCCTGCATCCCTAAATATTACCACACTGCCTCCCCAACTAAATATTACCACCCTGCATCCCTAAATATTACCACCTGGCATCCCTAACTAAATATTACCACCCTGCATCCCTAAATATTACCAGACTGCCTCACCAACTAAATATTACCACCCTGCATCCCTAACTAAATATTACCACCATGCATCCCTAACTAAATATTACCACACTGCATCCCTAACTAAATATTACCACCCTGAGTCCCGAACTAAATATTACCACCCTGCCTCCCTAACTAAATATTACCACCCTGAGACCGTAACTAAATATTACCACACGGCCTCCCTAACTAAATATTACCGCCCTGCATCCCTAACTAAATATTACAACCCTGTTTCCCTAACTAAACATTACCACCCTGCCACCCTAACTAAATATTACCTCACAGCATCCCTAAATAAATATTACGACACGGCGTCCCTAAATAAATATTACCACCCTGGCTCCCTAACTAAATATTACCACACTGCATCCCTAACTAAACAATACCACCCTGCTTCCCTAACTAAATATTACCTCCCTGCGTCCCTAACTAAATATTACCTCACTGCGTCGCTAACTAAATATTACCACCCTTCATCCCTAAATATTACCACACTGCCTCCCCTACTAAATATTACCACCCTGCATCCCTAAATATTACCACCTGGCATCCCTAACTAAATATTACCACCCTGCATCCCTAACTAAATATTACAACCCTACATCCCTAACTAAATATTACCACCCGGCATCCCTAACTAAATATTACCACACTGCATCCCTAACTAAATATTACCACCCTGAGTCCCGAACTAAATATTACCACCCTGCCTCCCTAACTAAATATTACCACCCTGCAACCCTAAGTATTACCACAGTGCCTCCCTAATTAAATATTACCACCCTGCATCCCTAACTAAATATTACCACCCTGCCTCCCTAAATATTACCACCCGGCCTCCCTAACTAAATATTACCACACTGCCTCCTTAACTAAATATTACCACCCTGCATCCCTAAATATTTCCACACTGCCTCACTAACCAAATATTACCACACTGCCTCCCTGATTAAATATTACCACCATGACTCCATAACTAAATATTACCACCCTGTATCTCTAAATAAATATTACCACCCTGCATCACTAAATATTACCACACCGCCTCCCTAACTAAATATTACCATCCTGCCTCCCTAACTAATTATTACCGCCCTGCATCCCTAACTAAATATTACCTCCGTGTCCCTAACTAAATATTACCACCCTGCCTCCCTAACTAAATATTACCACCCTGAGACCGTAACTAAATATTACCACACTGCCTCCCTAACTAAATATTGCCTCCCTGCAACCCTAAGTATTACCACACTGCCTCGCTAATTAAATATTACCACCCTGCATCCCTAACTAAATATTACAACTCTGCATCCCTAACTAAACATTACCACCCTGCCTCCCTAACTAAATATTACCACCATTCATCCCTAAATATTACCACACTGCCTCCCTAACTAAATATTACAACCCTGCGTCCCTAACTAAATATTACCACACTGCCTCCCTAACTAAATATTACCACCCTGCATCCCTAACTAAATATTACCACACTGCCTCCCTAACTAAATATTACCACCCTGCATCGCTAACTAAATATTACCACACTGCCTCCCTAACTAAATATTACCACACTGCGTCCCTAACTAAATATTACCACCCTGAGTCCCTAACTAAATATTACCACCCTGCATCCCTAAATATTACGACACTGCCTCACTAACTGAATATTGCCACACTGCCTCCCTGATTAAATATTACCACCATGACTCCCTAACAAAATATTGCCACCCTACATCACAAACTCCGTATTACCACCCTGCCTCCCTAAATATTACCACACCACCTCCCTAACTAAATATTACCGCCCTGCATCCCTAACTAAATATTACAACCCTGTTTCCCTAACTAAACATTACCACCCTGCCACCCTAACTAAATATTACCTCACAGCATCCCTAAATAAATATTACGACACGGAGTCCCTAAATAAATATTACCACCCTGGCTCACTAACTAAATATTACCACACTGCGTCCCTAACTAAACAATACCACCCTGCATCCCTAACTAAATATTAACTCCCTGCATCCCTAAATATTACCACACTGCCTCCCCAACTAAATATTACCACCCTGCATCCCTAAATATTACCACCTGGCATCCCTAACTAAATATTACCACCCTGCATCCCTAAATATTACCAGACTGCCTCACCAACTAAATATTACCACCCTGCATCCCTAACTAAATATTACCACCATGCATCCCTAACTAAATATTACCACACTGCATCCCTAACTAAATATTACCACCCTGAGTCCCGAACTAAATATTACCACCCTGCCTCCCTAACTAAATATTACCACCCTGAGACCGTAACTAAATATTACCACACGGCCTCCCTAACTAAATATTACCGCCCTGCATCCCTAACTAAATATTACAACCCTGTTTCCCTAACTAAACATTACCACCCTGCCACCCTAACTAAATATTACCTCACAGCATCCCTAAATAAATATTACGACACGGCGTCCCTAAATAAATATTACCACCCTGGCTCCCTAACTAAATATTACCACACTGCATCCCTAACTAAACAATACCACCCTGCTTCCCTAACTAAATATTACCTCCCTGCGTCCCTAACTAAATATTACCTCACTGCGTCGCTAACTAAATATTACCACCCTTCATCCCTAAATATTACCACACTGCCTCCCCTACTAAATATTACCACCCTGCATCCCTAAATATTACCACCTGGCATCCCTAACTAAATATTACCACCCTGCATCCCTAACTAAATATTACAACCCTACATCCCTAACTAAATATTACCACCCGGCATCCCTAACTAAATATTACCACACTGCATCCCTAACTAAATATTACCACCCTGAGTCCCGAACTAAATATTACCACCCTGCCTCCCTAACTAAATATTACCACCCTGCAACCCTAAGTATTACCACAGTGCCTCCCTAATTAAATATTACCACCCTGCATCCCTAACTAAATATTACCACCCTGCCTCCCTAAATATTACCACCCGGCCTCCCTAACTAAATATTACCACACTGCCTCCTTAACTAAATATTACCACCCTGCATCCCTAAATATTTCCACACTGCCTCACTAACCAAATATTACCACACTGCCTCCCTGATTAAATATTACCACCATGACTCCATAACTAAATATTACCAACCTGCATCCCTAACTAAATATTACCACACTGCCTCCCTAATTAAATATGACCACCATGACTCCCTAACTAAATATTAACACCATTCATCCCTAAATATTACCACACTGCCTCCCTAACTAAATATTACAACCCTGCGTCCCTAACTAAATATTACCACACTGCCTCCCTAACTAAATATTACCACCCTGCATCCCTAACTAAATATTACTACCCTGCATCCCTAAATATTACCACCCTGCATCCCTAACTAAATATTACCACCCTGCCTCCCTAAATATTACCACCCTGCCTCCGTAAATAAATATTACCACACTGTCTCCTTAACTAAATATTAGGACACTGCATCCCTAAATAAATATTACCACACTGCCTCCCTAACTAAATATGGCCACCCTGCATCCCTAACTAAATATTACCACACTGCCTCCCTAATTAAATATGACCACCATGACTCCCTAACTAAATATTAACACCCTGTATCCCTAAATAAATATTACCACACAGCCTCCCTAACTAAATATTACTATCCTGCCCCCCTAACTAAATGTTACCACCCTGCATCCCTAACTAAATATTACAACTCTGCATCCCTAACTAAACATTACCACCCTGCCTCCCTAACTAAATATTACCACCATTCATCCCTAAATATTACCACACTGCCTCCCTAACTAAATATTACAACCCTGCGTCCCTAACTAAATATTACCACACTGCCTCCCTAACTAAATATTACCACCCTGCATCCCTAACTAAATATTACCACACTGCCTCCCTAACTAAATATTACCACCCTGCATCGCTAACTAAATATTACCACACTGCCTCCCTAACTAAATATTACCACACTGCGTCCCTAACTAAATATTACCACCCTGAGTCCCTAACTAAATATTACCACCCTGCATCCCTAAATATTACGACACTGCCTCACTAACTAAATATTGCCACACTGCCTCCCTGATTAAATATTACCACCATGACTCCCTAACAAAATATTGCCACCCTACATCACAAACTCCGTATTACCACCCTGCCTCCCTAAATATTACCACACCACCTCCCTAACTAAATATTACCGCCCTGCATCCCTAACTAAATATTACAACCCTGTTTCCCTAACTAAACATTACCACCCTGCCACCCTAACTAAATATTACCTCACAGCATCCCTAAATAAATATTACGACACGGCGTCCCTAAATAAATATTACCACCCTGGCTCACTAACTAAATATTACCACACTGCGTCCCTAACTAAACAATACCACCCTGCATCCCTAACTAAATATTACCTCCCTGCATCCCTAAATATTACCACACTGCCTCCCCAACTAAATATTACCACCCTGCATCCCTAAATATTACCACCTGGCATCCCTAACTAAATATTACCACCCTGCATCCCTAAATATTACCAGACTGCCTCACCAACTAAATATTACCACCCTGCATCCCTAACTAAATATTACCAACATGCATCCCTAACTAAATATTACCACACTGCATCCCTAGCTAAATATTACCACCCTGAGTCCCTAACTAAATATTACCACCCTGCCTCCCTAACTAAATATTACCACCCTGAGACCGTAACTAAATATTACCACACGGCCTCCCTAACTAAATATTACCGCCCTGCATCCCTAACTAAATATTACAACCCTGTTTCCCTAACCAAACATTACCACCCTGCCACCCTAACTAAATATTACCTCACAGCATCCCTAAATAAATATTACGACACGGCGTCCCTAAATAAATATTACCACCCTGGCTCCCTAACTAAATATTACCACACTGCATCCCTAACTAAACAATACCACCCTGCTTCCCTAACTAAATATTACCTCCCTGCGTCCCTAACTAAATATTACCTCACTGCGTCGCTAACTAAATATTACCACCCTTCATCCCTAAATATTACCACACTGCCTCCCCTACTAAATATTACCACCCTGCATCCCTAAATATTACCACCTGGCATCCCTAACTAAATATTACCACCCTGCATCCCTAACTAAATATTACAACCCTACATCCCTAACTAAATATTACCACCCGGCATCCCTAACTAAATATTACCACACTGCATCCCTAACTAAATATTACCACCCTGAGTCCCGAACTAAATATTACCACCCTGCCTCCCTAACTAAATATTACCACCCTGCAACCCTAAGTATTACCACAGTGCCTCCCTAATTAAATATTACCACCCTGCATCCCTAACTAAATATTACCACCCTGCCTCCCTAAATATTACCACCCGGCCTCCCTAACTAAATATTACCACACTGCCTCCTTAACTAAATATTACCACCCTGCATCCCTAAATATTTCCACACTGCCTCACTAACCAAATATTACCACACTGCCTCCCTGATTAAATATTACCACCATGACTCCATAACTAAATATTACCAACCTGCATCCCTAACTAAATATTACCACACTGCCTCCCTAATTAAATATGACCACCATGACTCCCTAACTAAATATTAACACCCTGTATCCCTAAATAAATATTACCACACAGCCTCCCTAACTAAATATTACTATCCTGCCCCCCTAACTAAATGTTACCACCCTGCATCCCTAACTAAATATTACAACTCTGCATCCCTAACTAAACATTACCACCCTGCCTCCCTAACTAAATATTACCACCATTCATCCCTAAATATTACCACACTGCCTCCCTAACTAAATATTACAACCCTGCGTCCCTAACTAAATATTACCACACTGCCTCCCTAACTAAATATTACCACCCTGCATCCCTAACTAAATATTACCACACTGCCTCCCTAACTAAATATTACCACCCTGCATCGCTAACTAAATATTACCACACTGCCTCCCTAACTAAATATTACCACACTGCGTCCCTAACTAAATATTACCACCCTGAGTCCCTAACTAAATATTACCACCCTGCATCCCTAAATATTACGACACTGCCTCACTAACTAAATATTGCCACACTGCCTCCCTGATTAAATATTACCACCATGACTCCCTAACAAAATATTGCCACCCTACATCACAAACTCCGTATTACCACCCTGCCTCCCTAAATATTACCACCCGGCCTCCCTAACTAAATATTACCACACTGCCTCCTTAACTAAATATTACCACCCTGCATCCCTAAATATTTCCACACTGCCTCACTAACCAAATATTACCACACAGCCTCCCTGATTAAATATTACCACCATGACTCCATAACTAAATATTACCACCCTGTATCTCTAAATAAATATTACCACCCTGCATCACTAAATATTACCACACCGCCTCCCTAACTAAATATTACCATCCTGCCTCCCTAACTAATTATTACCGCCCTGCATCCCCAACTAAATATTACCTCCCTGTGTCCCTAACTAAATATTACCACCCTGCCTCCCTAACTAAATATTACCACCCTGAGACCGTAACTAAATATTACCACACTGCCTCCCTAACTAAATATTACCGCCCTGCATCCCTAACTAAATATTACAACCCTGTTTCCCTAACTAAACATTACCACCCTGCCACCCTAACTAAATATTACCTCACAGCATCCCTAAATAAATATTATGACACGGCGTCCCTAAATAAATATTACCACCCTGGCTCCCTAACTAAATATTACCTCCCTGCGTCCCTAACTAAATATTACCTCACTGCGTCGCTAACTAAATGTTACCACCCTTCATCCCTAAATATTACCACACTACCTCCCCTACTAAATATTACCACCCTGCATCCCTAAATATTACCACCTGGCATCCCTAACTAAATATTACCACCCTGCATCCCTAACTAAATATTAGAAACCCTACATCCCTAACTAAATATTACCACCCGGCATCCCTAACTAAATATTACCACACTGCATCCCTAACTAAATATTACCACCCTGAGTCCCGAACTAAATATTACCACCCTGCCTCCCTAACTAAATATTACCACCCTGAGACCGTAACTAAATATTACCACACTGCCTCCCTAACTAAATATTGCCTCCCTGCAACCCTAAGTATTACCACACTGCCTCGCTAATTAAATATTACCACCCTGCATCCCTAACTAAATATTACTACCCTGCATCCCTAAATATTACCACCCTGCATCCCTAACTAAATATTACCACCCTGCCTCTCTAAATATTACCACACTGTCTCCTTAACTAAATATTAGGACCCTGCATCCCTAAATAAATATTACCACACTGCCACCCTAACTAAATATTGCCACCCTGCATCCCTTACTAATCATTACCAACCTGCATCCCTAACTAAATATTACCACACTGCCTCCCTAACGAAACATGACCACCTTGCGTCCCTAACTAAATGTTACCACCCTGCATCCCTAAATAAATATTACAACCCTGCGTACCTAACTAAACATTACCACCCTGCCTCCCTAACTAAATATTACCACCCTGCAACCCTAAGTATTACCACAGTGCCTCCCTAATTAAATATTACCACCCTGCATCCCTAACTAAATATTACCACCCTGCCTCCCTAAATATTACCACCCGGCCTCCCTAACTAAATATTACCACACTGCCTCCTTAACTAAATATTACCACCCTGCATCCCTAAATATTTCCACACTGCCTCACTAACCAAATATTACCACACTGCCTCCCTGATTAAATATTACCACCATGACTCCATAACTAAATATTACCACCCTGTATCTCTAAATAAATATTACCACCCTGCATCACTAAATATTACCACACCGCCTCCCTAACTAAATATTACCATCCTGCCTCCCTAACTAATTATTACCGCCCTGCATCCCTAACTAAATATTACCTCCGTGTCCCTAACTAAATATTACCACCCTGCCTCCCTAACTAAATATTACCACCCTGAGACCGTAACTAAATATTACCACACTGCCTCCCTAACTAAATATTGCCTCCCTGCAACCCTAAGTATTACCACACTGCCTCGCTAATTAAATATTACCACCCTGCATCCCTAACTAAATATTACTACCCTGCATCCCTAAATATTACCACCCTGCATCCCTAACTAAATATTACCACCCTGCCTCCCTAAATATTACCACCCTGCCTCCGTAAATAAATATTACCACACTGTCTCCTTAACTAAATATTAGGACACTGCATCCCTAAATAAATATTACCACACTGCCTCCCTAACTAAATATGGCCACCCTGCATCCCTAACTAAATATTACCACACTGCCTCCCTAATTAAATATGACCACCATGACTCCCTAACTAAATATTAACACCCTGTATCCCTAAATAAATATTACCACCCTGCATCACTAACTAAGTATTACCACCCTGCATGCCTAAATATTACCACACTGCCCCCCTAACTAAATGTTACCACCCTGCATCCCTAACTAAATATTACAACCCTGCGTCCCTAACTAAACATTACCACCCTGCCTCCCTAACTAAATATTACCACCATTCATCCCTAAATATTACCACACTGCCTCCCTAACTAAATATTACAACCCTGCGTCCCTAACTAAATATTACCACACTGCATCCCTAACTAAATATTACCACCCTGCATCCCTAACTAAGTATTAACACACTGATTCCCTAACTAAATATTACCACCCTGCATCCCTAACTAAATATTACCACACTGCCTCCCTAACTAAATATTACTACACTGATTCCCTAACTAAATATTACCACACTGCCTCCCTAACTAAATATTACCACACTGATTCCCTAACTAAATATTACCACCCTGCATCCCTAACTAAACATTACCAACCTGCATCCCTAACTAAATATTACCACACTGATTCCCTAACTAAATATTACCACACTGCCTCCCTAACTAAATATTACCACACTGATTCCCTAACTAAATATTACCACACTGCCTCCCTAACTAAATATTACTACACTGATTCCCTAACTAAATATTACCACACTGCCTCCCTAACTAAATATTACCACACTGATTCCCTAACTAAATATTACCACCCTGCATCCCTAACTAAACATTACCAACCTGCATCCCTAACTAAATATTACCACACTGATTCCCTAACTAAATATTACCACACTGCCTCCCTAACTAAATATTACCACACTGATTCCCTAACTAAATATTACCACACTGCCTCCCTAACTAAACATTACCAACCTGCATCCCTAACTAAATATGACCACACTGCATCCCTCCATAACTAAATATTACCACACTGCATCCCTAACTAAATATTACCACCCTGCCTCCCTAAATATTACCACCCGGCCTCCCTAACTAAATATTACCACACTGCCTCCTTAACTAAATATTACCACCCTGCATCCCTAAATATTTCCACACTGCCTCACTAACCAAATATTACCACACTGCCTCCCTGATTAAATATTACCACCATGACTCCATAACTAAATATTACCAACCTGCATCCCTAACTAAATATTACTACCACACTGCCTCCCTAATTAAATATGACCACCATGACTCCCTAAATATTTCCACACTGCCTCACTAACCAAATATTACCACACTGCCTCCCTGATTAAATATTACCACCATGACTCCATAACTAAATATTACCACCCTGTATCTCTAAATAAATATTACCACCCTGCATCACTAAATATTACCACACCGCCTCCCTAACTAAATATTACCATCCTGCCTCCCTAACTAATTATTACCGCCCTGCATCCCTAACTAAATATTACCTCCCTGTGTCCCTAACTAAATATTACAACCCTGCCTCCCTAACTAAATATTACCACCCTGAGACCGTAACTAAATATTACCACACTGCCTCCCTAACTAAATATTACCTCCCTGCAACCCTAAGTATTACCACACTGCCTCGCTAATTAAATATTACCACCCTGCATCCCTAACTAAATATTACTACCCTGCATCCCTAAATATTACCACCCTGCATCCCTAACTAAATATTACCACCCTGCCTCCCTAAATATTACCACCCTGCCTCCGTAAATAAATATTACCACACTGTCTCCTTAACTAAATATTAGGACACTGCATCCCTAAATAAATATTACCACACTGCCTCCCTAACTAAATATGGCCACCCTGCATCCCTAACTAAATATTACCACACTGCCTCCCTAATTAAATATGACCACCATGACTCCCTAACTAAATATTAACACCCTGTATCCCTAAATAAATATTACCACCCTGCATCACTAACTAAGTATTACCACCCTGCATGCCTAAATATTACCACACTGTCCCCCTAACTAAATGTTACCACCCTGCATCCCTAACTAAATATTACAACCCTGCGTCCCTAACTAATTATTACCGCCCTGCATCCCTAACTAAATATTACCTCCCTGTGTCCCTAACTAAATATTACAACCCTGCCTCCCTAACTAAATATTACAACTCTGCATCCCTAACTAAACATTACCACCCTGCCTCCCTAACTAAATATTACCACCATTCATCCCTAAATATTACCACACTGCCTCCCTAACTAAATATTACAACCCTGCGTCCCTAACTAAATATTACCACACTGCCTCCCTAACTAAATATTACCACCCTGCATCCCTAACTAAGTATTAACACACTGATTCCCTAACTAAATATTACCACCCTGCATCCCTAACTAAATATTACCACACTGCCTCCCTAACTAAATATTACCACACTGATTCCCTAACTAAATATTACCACACTGCCTCCCTAACTAAATATTACCACACTGATTCCCTAACTAAATATTACCACCCTGCATCCCTAACTAAACATTACCAACCTGCATCCCTAACTAAATATTACCACACTGATTCCCTAACTAAATATTACCACACTGCCTCCCTAACTAAATATTACCACACTGATTCCCTAACTAAATATTACCACACTGCCTCCCTAACTAAATATTACCACACTGATTCCCTAACTAAATATTACCACCCTGCATCCCTAACTAAACATTACCAACCTGCATCCCTAACTAAATATGACCACACTGCATCCCTAACTAAATATTACCACCCTGCCTCCCTAAATATTACCACCCGGCCTCCCTAACTAAATATTACCACACTGCCTCCTTAACTAAATATTACCACCCTGCATCCCTAAATATTTCCACACTGCCTCACTAACCAAATATTACCACACTGCCTACCTGATTAAATATTACCACCATGACTCCATAACTAAATATTACCAACCTGCATCCCTAACTAAATATTACCACACTGCCTCCCTAATTAAATATGACCACCATGACTCCCTAAATATTTCCACACTGCCTCACTAACCAAATATTACCACACTGCCTCCCTGATTAAATATTACCACCATGACTCCATAACTAAATATTACCACCCTGTATCTCTAAATAAATATTACCACCCTGCATCACTAAATATTACCACACCGCCTCCCTAACTAAATATTACCATCCTGCCTCCCTAACTAATTATTACCGCCCTGCATCCCTAACTAAATATTACCTCCCTGTGTCCCTAACTAAATATTACAACCCTGCCTCCCTAACTAAATATTACCACCCTGAGACCGTAACTAAATATTACCACACTGCCTCCCTAACTAAATATTGCCTCCCTGCAACCCTAAGTATTACCACACTGCCTCGCTAATTAAATATTACCACCCTGCATCCCTAACTAAATATTACTACCCTGCCTCCCTAAATATTACCACCCTGCCTCCGTAAATAAATATTACCACACTGTCTCCTTAACTAAATATTAGGACACTGCATCCCTAAATAAATATTACCACACTGCCTCCCTAACTAAATATGGCCACCCTGCATCCCTAACTAAATATTACCACACTGCCTCCCTAATTAAATATGACCACCATGACTCCCTAACTAAATATTAACACCCTGTATCCCTAAATAAATATTACCACCCTGCATCACTAAGTATTACCACCCTGCATGCCTAAATATTACCACACTGCCCCCCTAACTAAATGTTACCACCCTGCATCCCTAACTAAATATTACAACCCTGCGTCCCTAACTAAACATTACCACCCTGCCTCCCTAACTAAATATTACCACCCTGCATCCCTAACTAAATATTACCACACTGCCTCCCTAACTAAATATTACCACACTGATTCCCTAACTAAATATTACCACACTGCCTCCCTAACTAAATATTACCACACTGATTCCCTAACTAAATATTACCACACTGCCTCCCTAACTAAATATTACCACACTGATTCCCTAACTAAATATTACCACCCTGCATCCCTAACTAAACATTACCAACCTGCATCCCTAACTAAATATTACCACACTGATTCCCTAACTAAATATTACCACACTGCCTCCCTAACTAAATATTACCACACTGATTCCCTAACTAAATATTACCACCCTGCATCCCTAACTAAACATTACCAACCTGCATCCCTAACTAAATATTACCACACTGCCTCCCTAACTAAATATTGCCTCCCTGCAACCCTAAGTATTACCACACTGCCTCGCTAATTAAATATTACCACCCTGCATCCCTAACTAAATATTACTACCCTGCATCCCTAAATATTACCACCCTGCATCCCTAACTAAATATTACCACCCTGCCTCCCTAAATATTACCACCCTGCCTCCGTAAATAAATATTACCACACTGTCTCCTTAACTAAATATTAGGACACTGCATCCCTAAATAAATATTACCACACTGCCTCCCTAACTAAATATGGCCACCCTGCATCCCTAACTAAATATTACCACACTGCCTCCCTAATTAAATATGACCACCATGACTCCCTAACTAAATATTAACACCCTGTATCCCTAAATAAATATTACCACCCTGCATCACTAACTAAGTATTACCACCCTGCATGCCTAAATATTACCACACTGTCCCCCTAACTAAATGTTACCACCCTGCATCCCTAACTAAATATTACAACCCTGCGTCCCTAACTAATTATTACCGCCCTGCATCCCTAACTAAATATTACCTCCCTGTGTCCCTAACTAAATATTACAACCCTGCCTCCCTAACTAAATATTACCACCCTGAGACCGTAACTAAATATTACCACACTGCCTCCCTAACTAAATATTGCCTCCCTGCAACCCTAAGTATTACCACACTGCCTCGCTAATTAAATATTACCACCCTGCATCCCTAACTAAATATTACTACCCTGCATCCCTAAATATTACCACCCTGCATCCCTAACTAAATATTACCACCCTGCCTCCCTAAATATTACCACCCTGCCTCCGTAAATAAATATTACCACACTGCCTCCCTAACTAAATATGGCCACCCTGCATCCCTAACTAAATATTACCACACTGCCTCCCTAATTAAATATGACCACCATGACTCCCTAACTAAATATTAACACCCTGTATCCCTAAATAAATATTACCACCCTGCATCACTAAGTATTACCACCCTGCATGCCTAAATATTACCACACTGCCCCCCTAACTAAATGTTACCACCCTGCATCCCTAACTAAATATTACAACCCTGCGTCCCTAACTAAACATTACCACCCTGCCTCCCTAACTAAATATTACCACCCTGCATCCCTAACTAAATATTACCACACTGCCTCCCTAACTAAATATTACCACACTGATTCCCTAACTAAATATTACCACACTGCCTCCCTAACTAAATATTACCACACTGATTCCCTAACTAAATATTACCACACTGCCTCCCTAACTAAATATTACCACACTGATTCCCTAACTAAATATTACCACCCTGCATCCCTAACTAAACATTACCAACCTGCATCCCTAACTAAATATTACCACACTGATTCCCTAACTAAATATTACCACACTGCCTCCCTAACTAAATATTACCACACTGATTCCCTAACTAAATATTACCACCCTGCATCCCTAACTAAACATTACCAACCTGCATCCCTAACTAAATATTACCACACTGCCTCCCTAACTAAATATTGCCTCCCTGCAACCCTAAGTATTACCACACTGCCTCGCTAATTAAATATTACCACCCTGCATCCCTAACTAAATATTACTACCCTGCATCCCTAAATATTACCACCCTGCATCCCTAACTAAATATTACCACCCTGCCTCCCTAAATATTACCACCCTGCCTCCGTAAATAAATATTACCACACTGTCTCCTTAACTAAATATTAGGACACTGCATCCCTAAATAAATATTACCACACTGCCTCCCTAACTAAATATGGCCACCCTGCATCCCTAACTAAATATTACCACACTGCCTCCCTAATTAAATATGACCACCATGACTCCCTAACTAAATATTAACACCCTGTATCCCTAAATAAATATTACCACCCTGCATCACTAACTAAGTATTACCACCCTGCATGCCTAAATATTACCACACTGTCCCCCTAACTAAATGTTACCACCCTGCATCCCTAACTAAATATTACAACCCTGCGTCCCTAACTAAACATTACCACCCTGCCTCCCTAACTAAATATTACCACCATTCATCCCTAAATATTACCACACTGCCTCCCTAACTAAATATTACAACCCTGCGTCCCTAACTAAATATTACCACACTGCATCCCTAACTAAATATTACCACCCTGCATCCCTAACTAAGTATTAACACACTGATTCCCTAACTAAATATTACCACCCTGCATCCCTAACTAAATATTACCACCCTTCATCCCTAAATATTACCACACTGCCTCCCCTACTAAATATTACCACCCTGCATCCCTAAATATTACCACCTGGCATCCCTAACTAAATATTACCACCCTGCATCCCTAACTAAATATTACAACCCTACATCCCTAACTAAATATTACCACCCGGCATCCCTAACTAAATATTACCACACTGCATCCCTAACTAAATATTACCACCCTGAGTCCCGAACTAAATATTACCACCCTGCCTCCCTAACTAAATATTACCACCCTGAGACCGTAACTAAATATTACCACACTGCCTCCCTAACTAAATATTGCCTCCCTGCAACCCTAAGTATTACCACACTGCCTCGCTAATTAAATATTACCACCCTGCATCCCTAACTAAATATTACTACCCTGCATCCCTAAATATTACCACCCTGCATCCCTAACTAAATATTACCACCCTGCCTCTCTAAATATTACCACACTGTCTCCTTAACTAAATATTAGGACCCTGCATCCCTAAATAAATATTACCACACTGCCACCCTAACTAAATATTGCCACCCTGCATCCCTTACTAATCATTACCAACCTGCATCCCTAACTAAATATTACCACACTGCCTCCCTAACGAAACATGACCACCTTGCGTCCCTAACTAAATGTTACCACCCTGCATCCCTAAATAAATATTACAACCCTGCGTACCTAACTAAACATTACCACCCTGCCTCCCTAACTAAATATTACCACCCTGCAACCCTAAGTATTACCACAGTGCCTCCCTAATTAAATATTACCACCCTGCATCCCTAACTAAATATTACCACCCTGCCTCCCTAAATATTACCACCCGGCCTCCCTAACTAAATATTACCACACTGCCTCCTTAACTAAATATTACCACCCTGCATCCCTAAATAATTCCACACTGCCTCACTAACCAAATATTACCACACTGCCTCCCTGATTAAATATTACCACCATGACTCCATAACTAATTACCACCCTGTATCTCTAAATAAATATTACCACCCTGCATCACTAAATATTACCACACCGCCTCCCTAACTAAATATTACCATCCTGCCTCCCTAACTAATTATTACCGCCCTGCATCCCTAACTAAATATTACCTCCCTGTGTCCCTAACTAAATATTACCACCCTGCCTCCCTAACTAAATATTACCACCCTGAGACCGTAACTAAATATTACCACACTGCCTCCCTAACTAAATATTGCCTCCCTGCAACCCTAAGTATTACCACACTGCCTCGCTAATTAAATATTACCACCCTGCATCCCTAACTAAATATTACTACCCTGCATCCCTAAATATTACCACCCTGCATCCCTAACTAAATATTACCACCCTGCCTCCCTAAATATTACCACCCTGCCTCCGTAAATAAATATTACCACACTGCCTCCCTAACTAAATATGGCCACCCTGCATCCCTAACTAAATATTACCACACTGCCTCCCTAATTAAATATGACCACCATGACTCCCTAACTAAATATTAACACCCTGTATCCCTAAATAAATATTACCACCCTGCATCACTAAGTATTACCACCCTGCATGCCTAAATATTACCACACTGCCCCCCTAACTAAATGTTACCACCCTGCATCCCTAACTAAATATTACAACCCTGCGTCCCTAACTAAACATTACCACCCTGCCTCCCTAACTAAATATTACCACCCTGCATCCCTAACTAAATATTACCACACTGCCTCCCTAACTAAATATTACCACACTGATTCCCTAACTAAATATTACCACACTGCCTCCCTAACTAAATATTACCACACTGATTCCCTAACTAAATATTACCACACTGCCTCCCTAACTAAATATTACCACACTGATTCCCTAACTAAATATTACCACCCTGCATCCCTAACTAAACATTACCAACCTGCATCCCTAACTAAATATTACCACACTGATTCCCTAACTAAATATTACCACACTGCCTCCCTAACTAAATATTACCACACTGATTCCCTAACTAAATATTACCACCCTGCATCCCTAACTAAACATTACCAACCTGCATCCCTAACTAAATATTACCACACTGCCTCCCTAACTAAATATTGCCTCCCTGCAACCCTAAGTATTACCACACTGCCTCGCTAATTAAATATTACCACCCTGCATCCCTAACTAAATATTACTACCCTGCATCCCTAAATATTACCACCCTGCATCCCTAACTAAATATTACCACCCTGCCTCCCTAAATATTACCACCCTGCCTCCGTAAATAAATATTACCACACTGTCTCCTTAACTAAATATTAGGACACTGCATCCCTAAATAAATATTACCACACTGCCTCCCTAACTAAATATGGCCACCCTGCATCCCTAACTAAATATTACCACACTGCCTCCCTAATTAAATATGACCACCATGACTCCCTAACTAAATATTAACACCCTGTATCCCTAAATAAATATTACCACCCTGCATCACTAACTAAGTATTACCACCCTGCATGCCTAAATATTACCACACTGTCCCCCTAACTAAATGTTACCACCCTGCATCCCTAACTAAATATTACAACCCTGCGTCCCTAACTAAACATTACCACCCTGCCTCCCTAACTAAATATTACCACCATTCATCCCTAAATATTACCACACTGCCTCCCTAACTAAATATTACAACCCTGCGTCCCTAACTAAATATTACCACACTGCCTCCCTAACTAAATATTACCACCCTGCATCCCTAACTAAGTATTAACACACTGATTCCCTAACTAAATATTACCACCCTGCATCCCTAACTAAATATTACCACCCTTCATCCCTAAATATTACCACACTGCCTCCCCTACTAAATATTACCACCCTGCATCCCTAAATATTACCACCTGGCATCCCTAACTAAATATTACCACCCTGCATCCCTAACTAAATATTACAACCCTACATCCCTAACTAAATATTACCACCCGGCATCCCTAACTAAATATTACCACACTGCATCCCTAACTAAATATTACCACCCTGAGTCCCGAACTAAATATTACCACCCTGCCTCCCTAACTAAATATTACCACCCTGAGACCGTAACTAAATATTACCACACTGCCTCCCTAACTAAATATTGCCTCCCTGCAACCCTAAGTATTACCACACTGCCTCGCTAATTAAATATTACCACCCTGCATCCCTAACTAAATATTACTACCCTGCATCCCTAAATATTACCACCCTGCATCCCTAACTAAATATTACCACCCTGCCTCTCTAAATATTACCACACTGTCTCCTTAACTAAATATTAGGACCCTGCATCCCTAAATAAATATTACCACACTGCCACCCTAACTAAATATTGCCACCCTGCATCCCTTACTAATCATTACCAACCTGCATCCCTAACTAAATATTACCACACTGCCTCCCTAACGAAACATGACCACCTTGCGTCCCTAACTAAATGTTACCACCCTGCATCCCTAAATAAATATTACAACCCTGCGTACCTAACTAAACATTACCACCCTGCCTCCCTAACTAAATATTACCACCCTGCAACCCTAAGTATTACCACAGTGCCTCCCTAATTAAATATTACCACCCTGCATCCCTAACTAAATATTACCACCCTGCCTCCCTAAATATTACCACCCGGCCTCCCTAACTAAATATTACCACACTGCCTCCTTAACTAAATATTACCACCCTGCATCCCTAAATAATTCCACACTGCCTCACTAACCAAATATTACCACACTGCCTCCCTGATTAAATATTACCACCATGACTCCATAACTAATTACCACCCTGTATCTCTAAATAAATATTACCACCCTGCATCACTAAATATTACCACACCGCCTCCCTAACTAAATATTACCATCCTGCCTCCCTAACTAATTATTACCGCCCTGCATCCCTAACTAAATATTACCTCCCTGTGTCCCTAACTAAATATTACCACCCTGCCTCCCTAACTAAATATTACCACCCTGAGACCGTAACTAAATATTACCACACTGCCTCCCTAACTAAATATTGCCTCCCTGCAACCCTAAGTATTACCACACTGCCTCGCTAATTAAATATTACCACCCTGCATCCCTAACTAAATATTACTACCCTGCATCCCTAAATATTACCACCCTGCATCCCTAACTAAATATTACCACCCTGCCTCCCTAAATATTACCACCCTGCCTCCGTAAATAAATATTACCACACTGTCTCCTTAACTAAATATTAGGACACTGCATCCCTAAATAAATATTACCACACTGCCTCCCTAATTAAATATGACCACCATGACTCCCTAACTAAATATTAACACCCTGTATCCCTAAATAAATATTACCACCCTGCATCACTAACTAAGTATTACCACCCTGCATGCCTAAATATTACCACACTGTCCCCCTAACTAAATGTTACCACCCTGCATCCCTAACTAAATATTACAACCCTGCGTCCCTAACTAAACATTACCACCCTGCCTCCCTAACTAAATATTACCACCATTCATCCCTAAATGTTACCACACTGCCTCCCTAACTAAATATTACAACCCTGCGTCCCTAACTAAATATTACCACACTGCCTCCCTAACTAAATATTACCACCCTGCATCCCTAACTAAGTATTAACACACTGATTCCCTAACTAAATATTACCACCCTGCATCCCTAACTAAATATTACCACACTGCCTCCCTAACTAAATATTACCACACTGATTCCCCAACTAAATATTACCACACTGCCTCCCTAACTAAATATTACCACACTGATTCCCTAACTAAATATTACCACCCTGCATCCCTAACTAAACATTACCAACCTGCATCCCTAACTAAATATTACCACACTGATTCCCTAACTAAATATTACCACACTGCCTCCCTAACTAAATATTACCACACTGATTCCCTAACTAAATATTACCACACTGCCTCCCTAACTAAATATTACCACACTGATTCCCTAACTAAATATTACCACCCTACATCCCTAACTAAACTTTACCAACCTGCATCCCTAACTAAATATGACCACACTGCATCCCTCCATAACTAAATATTACCACACTGCATCCCTAACTAAATATTACCACCCTTCCTCCCTAAATATTACCACCCGGCCTCCCTAACTAAATATTACCACACTGCCTCCTTAACTAAATATTACCACCCTGCATCCCTAAATATTTCCACACTGCCTCACTAACCAAATATTACCACACTGCCTCCCTGATTAAATATTACCACCATGACTCCATAACTAAATATTACCACCCTGTATCTCTAAATAAATATTACCACCCTGCATCACTAAATATTACCACACCGCCTCCCTAACTAAATATTACCATCCTGCCTCCCTAACTAATTATTACCGCCCTGCATCCCCAACTAAATATTACCTCCCTGTGTCCCTAACTAAATATTACCACCCTGCATCCCTAACTAAATATTACAACCCTGTTTCCCTAACTAAACATTACCACCCTGCCACCCTAACTAAATATTACCTCACAGCATCCGTAAATAAATATTACGACACGGCGTCCCTAAATAAATATTACCACCCTGGCTCCCTAACTAAATATTACCTCCCTGCGTCCCTAACTAAATATTACCTCACTGCGTCGCTAACTAAATATTACCACCCTTCATCCCTAAATATTACCACACTGCCTCCCCTACTAAATATTACCACCCTGCATCCCTAAATATTACCACCTGGCATCCCTAACTAAATATTACCACCCTGCATCCCTAACTAAATATTACAACCCTACATCCCTAACTAAATATTACCACCCGGCATCCCTAACTAAATATTACCACACTGCATCCCTAACTAAATATTACCACCCTGAGTCCCGAACTAAATATTACCACCCTGCCTCCCTAACTAAATATTACCACCCTGCGACCGTAACTAAATATTACCACACTGCCTCCCTAACTAAATATTGCCTCCCTGCAACCCTAAATATTACCACACTGCCTCCCTAATTAAATATTACCACCCTGCATCCCTAACTAAATATTACTACCCTGCATCCCTAAATATTACCACCCTGCATCCCTAACTAAATATTACCACCCTGCCTCTCTAAATATTACCACACTGTCTCCTTAACTAAATATTAGGACCCTGCATCCCTAAATAAATATTACCACACTGCCACCCTAACTAAATATTGCCACCCTGCATCCCTTACTAATCATTACCAACCTGCATCCCTAACTAAATATTACCACACTGCCTCCCTAACGAAACATGACCACCTTGCGTCCCTAACTAAATGTTACCACCCTGCATCCCTAAATAAATATTACAACCCTGCGTACCTAACTAAACATTACCACCCTGCCTCCCTAACTAAATATTACCACCCTGCAACCCTAAATATTACCACAGTGCCTCCCTAATTAAATATTACCACCCTGCATCCCTAACTAAATATTACCACCCTGCCTCCCTAAATATTACCACCCGGCCTCCCTAACTAAATATTACCACACTGCCTCCTTAACTAAATATTACCACCCTGCATCCCTAAATATTTCCACACTGCCTCACTAACCAAATATTACCACACTGCCTCCCTGATTAAATATTACCACCATGACTCCATAACTAAATATTACCACCCTGTATCTCTAAATAAATATTACCACCCTGCATCACTAAATATTACCACACCGCCTCCCTAACTAAATATTACCATCCTGCCTCCCTAACTAATTATTACCGCCCTGCATCCCTAACTAAATATTACCTCCCTGTGTCCCTAACTAAATATTACCACCCTGCCTCCCTAACTAAATATTACCACCCTGAGACCGTAACTAAATATTACCACACTGCCTCCCTAACTAAATATTGCCTCCCTGCAACCCTAAGTATTACCACACTGCCTCGCTAATTAAATATTACCACCCTGCATCCCTAACTAAATATTACTACCCTGCATCCCTAAATATTACCACCCTGCATCCCTAACTAAATATTACCACCCTGCCTCCCTAAATATTACCACCCTGCCTCCGTAAATAAATATTACCACACTGTCTCCTTAACTAAATATTAGGACACTGCATCCCTAAATAAATATTACCACACTGCCTCCCTAACTAAATATGGCCACCCTGCATCCCTAACTAAATATTACCAACCTGCATCCCTAACTAAATATGACCACACTGCATCCCTAACTAAATATTACCACACTGCCTCCCTAATTAAATATGACCACCATGACTCCCTAACTAAATATTAACACCCTGTATCCCTAAATAAATATTACCACCCTGCATCACTAACTAAGTATTACCACCCTGCATGCCTAAATATTACCACACTGCCCCCCTAACTAAATGTTACCACCCTGCATCCCTAACTAAATATTACAACCCTGCGTCCCTAACTAAACATTACCACCCTGCCTCCCTAACTAAATATTACCACCATTCATCCCTAAATATTACCACACTGCCTCCCTAACTAAATATTACAACCCTGCGTCCCTAACTAAATATTACCACACTGCCTCCCTAACTAAATATTACCACCCTGCATCCCTAACTAAGGATTAACACACTGATTCCCTAACTAAATATTACCACCCTGCATCCCTAACTAAATATTACCACACTGCCTCCCTAACTAAATATTACCACCCTGCCTCCCTAACTAAATATTACCACACTGCCTCCCTAACTAAATATTACCACACTGATTCCCTAACTAAATATTACCACACTGCCTCCCTAACTAAATATTACCACACTGATTCCCTAACTAAATATTACCACCCTGCATCCCTAACTAAACATTACCAACCTGCATCCCTAACTAAATATGACCACACTGCATCCCTCCATAACTAAATATGACCACACTGCATCCCTCCATAACTAAATATTACCACACTGCATCCCTAACAAAACAGTACCACCCTGAGTCCTTAACTAAATATTACCACCCTGCACCCCTAACTAAATATTTTGCAGTTAGGAGAATTTAGGGCTGTGCCGATCTGATTCGGGAGTTGAGGTTTAGTGTGCATTAGCACACTGTGGGGCAGATTTGAGTTGCCGAATGGCCCTATTATCTAGTGTGTTCTCCTGCAGACAGGCGGGACCCTCTGTAACTGGTTGTGACGGTGAGACGCTCTCGAACAGTCAGGCTCGAATCTTTCCCATTACTCACCAGCGCTGCGCCGGCCCCAAAGCCAGAGGCCAGCACCCTTTACCCCGGGTGGAAGAGGCTAATATTAGGGCGTGATTTTACGGGGATTAGACGGAAGTACGAGGGGGGAAGGGCGATGTCAGAGGTAGTTCTTTTACACAGAGTGGTGGGTGCGAGGAACACAGTGCCAAAGGGGTGTTGGTGGAGGCAGATACATTCAGGGCATGTAAGAGTCTCTTAGATAGGCATATAGGTAGTATAAAAATGGAGGCCTATGTAGGAGGGGCGGATGTGTTCCCTTAGTGTAGGTTAAAGGATCACACACCATCGTGGGCCGTAGGGCCTGTGCTGCTCTCCGTGCTACATTCTAAAACAACAGAGGGACCTTGGGCTGTACGTCTGCAGAACCCCCAGGGTTGCCGCACAAGGAATTGTCAAGAAGGTGCCTTCATCAGTCAGGGGATTGAGTTTGAGAGCCGTGAGATAGTGTTGCAGCTCGACAAAACTCTGGTTCCATCACACTTGGTATCGTGTTCAGTTCTGGTCGCCTCATTATTAGGAGGGATGAAGAGGATTTCGAGGGGGTGCAGATGAGATTCACCAGGATGCTGCCCGGATTAGAAAGGGAGCAGAGGAGATTCACCAGGATGCTGCCTGGATTAGAGTGGGTGCAGAGGAGATTCACCAGGATGCTGCCTCGATTAGAGAGGGTGCAGAGGAGATTTACCAGGCTGCTGCCTGGATTAGAGAGGGTGCAGAGGAGATTCACCAGGATGCTGCCTGGATTAGAGAGGGTGCAGAGGAGATTTACCAGGATGCTGCCTGGATTAGAGAGGGTGAAGAGGAGATTCACCAGGGTGCTGCCTGGATTAGAGAGGGTGCAGAGGAGATTCACCAGGACGCTGCCTGGATTAGAGAGGGTGCACAGGTGATTCACCAGGACGCTGCCTGGATTAGAGAGGGTGCAGAGGAGATTCACCAGGACGCTGCCAGGATTAGAGAAGGGCAGAGGAGATTCACAAGGGTGCTGCCTGGATTAGAGAGGGTGCACAGGTGATTCACCAGGACGCTGCCTGGATTAGAGAGGGTGCAGAGGAGATTCACCAGGATGCTGCCTGGATTAGAGAGGGTGCAGAGGAGATTCACCAGGACGCTGCCTGGATTAGAGAGGGTGCAGAGGAGATTCACCAGGACGCTGCCTGGATTAGAGAAGGTGCAGAGGAGATTCACAAGGGTGCTGCCTGGATTAGAGAGGGTGCAGAGGAGATTCACCAGGATGCTGCCTGGATTAGAGAGGGTGCAGAGGAGATTCACCAGGGTGCTGCCTGGATTAGAGAGGGTGCAGAGGAGATTCACCAGGACGCTGCCTGGATTAGAGAAGGTGCAGAGGAGATTTACAGTATGCTGCCTGGATTAGAGACGGTGCAGAGGAGATTCACCAGGACGCTGCCTGGATTAGAGAAGGTGCAGAGGAGATTTACAGTATGCTGCCTGGATTAGAGAGGGTGCAGAGGAAATTCACCAGGATGCTGCCTGGGTTAGAGAGTGTGCAGAGGAGGTTCACCAGGATGCTGCCTGGATTAGAGAGAGAGCAGTGGAGATTCACCAGGGTGCTGCCTGGATTAGAGAGGGTGCAGAGGAGATTCACCAGCATGCTGCCTGGATTAGAGAGGGAGCAGAGGAGATTCACCAGGACGCTGCCTGGATTAGAGAGGGTGCAGAGGGGATTCACCAGGTTTCTGCCTGGATTAGAGAGGGTGCAGAGGAGATTCACCAGGGTGCTGCCTGGATTAGAGAGGGTGCAGAGAAGATTCACCAGGGTGCTGCCTGGATTAGAGAGGGTGCAGTGGAGATTCACCAGGATGCTGCCTGGATTAGAGAGGGTGCTGAGGAGATTCACCAGGGTGCTGCCTGGATTAGAGAGTGTGCAGTGGAGATTCACCAGGATGCTGCCTGGATTAGAGAGGGTGCAGTGGAGATTCACCAGGATGCTGCCTGGATTAGAGAGGGTGCTGAGGAGATTCACCAGGATGCTGCCTGGATTAGAGAGGGTGCAGTGGAGATTCACCAGGATGCTGCCTGGATTAGAGAGGGTGCAGAGGAGATTCACCAGGGTGCTGCCTGGATTAGAGAGGGAGCAGAGGAGATTCACCAGGACGCTGCCTGGATTAGAGAGGGTGCAGAGGAGATTCACCAGGTTTCTGCCTGGATTAGAGAGGGTGCAGAGGAGATTCACCAGGGTGCTGCCTGGATTAGAGAGGGTGCAGAGGAGATTCACCAGGGTGCTGCCTGGATTAGAGAGGAGTTCTTGTGAGGATAGTTTGAGCGAGCTGGGGCTTTTCTGTCTGGAGTGAATGAGGATGAGAGTTGAGTTGACAGAGGTGTACAAGATGATAAGAGGCACGGATCGAGTGGACAGTCGGAGACTTTTCCCCCGGGTGGAAATGGCTCATACGAGGGGGCGTGACTTTAAGGTGATTGGACGGGCGTCTAGGGGATGTCAGAGGTAGGGCTTTACACAGAGAGTGGTGGGTGTGTGGACCACCCTGCCAAGGGTGGTGGTCGAGGCAAATACATTAGGGGTATGTAAGGGGCCCTTGGATAAGCACATGGGTTGTAGAAAAATGGAGGGCGATATGGGAGGGAAGGGTTAGATTTGATCTTGGAGTAGGTTAAAGGGTCAGCACGACATTGTGGGCTGAAGGGCCTGCAACTGCGCCTGTAATCTTCCTGTGTCCTTTGTCCCTGCCGTTCAACGAACTTCGACAGATGCTCTGCAGAAAGCATCTTGGCTGTTGACATCCCGGTCTGGAAGGACGCACGGGAACGGGCGGGGCTGGGGGAGAGACGTGGACAAGGGTTTAAGAACGCAACTCGTTAAACTCTCTCGGCTGTTCCCCCCCCCCCTCCCCCAGGAAATCTGGCCGGGACATCGACATCAAAAGTCACGGGAAATGTTGAAGCGTTGGGCGGCATCTTGAAATCGACGGACTCCAGCCGCTGAAAATTAACGTATTCGTCAGGGCTGCGAGATAATCACAGATTGTTGCTCGGAGCCAGACTGTGAATAAACCGGAGGTTCTTTTTTTTAAAAAAAAGAAGTGAATTTCTGTGGCGTCAGCGGTGTGTGCAGTTATCCCCCGCGGGCCGGGTCATCGGCAGCTGTGATTTTAAACCTCGGCCGCCACTCCTCCCCCCCAGCCCGCAGGAGGAGAGACAGCAGCCACTCAGCGGCGAATTCGCCGGTCAGCGAACCGCAGTGTGCGGCCGTCACGCCAAGTTAAACCAAATCCCCGAATTAAACAGATTGCTTTGTAAAACAGAAGAGCGCATGCCCCCCCCCCCCACCCTCCTCCCATCCATGCTTTGCTCCAGTCACTCCATATCCCCTCGTGTCGGCCATTTACACCGGGAAAAGGAGGCGCTGGCTGTCCAGCCTATTGAACACAGAACATGCCCGCAATGTTGTGTCAAACCAGCTAAAAAGTAACTAACTATTAAACTAACTAACTAACTAACTAACTATTAAAAGTAACTAACTAAAAGTCACAACTATTCCCTCATTCCTACGCCATGTCCATATCCCTCCATCCTCCTCACATCCATGTGCTGATCCAAACGTCTCTTAAAAGCCTCTTATGTATTTGCCTCCGCCACCACCCCAGGCATCCACCCCTCTCTGAGTCAAAAACGTACCCCTTTGAAACGACCCCCTCTCACCTTCGATGCGTGCCCTCTGGTGTTGGACATTTCAACCCCGGGGAATCAGATACTCCCTGTCCACTCTGTCTCTACCTCTCATAATCTTATAAACCTCCATCAGATCACCCCTCGCCCTCCGACACTCCAGAGAAAACAGCCCAGGTTTGTCCAGCCTCTCCTGGCAGCTATTGCCTCCTATCATAAAATATTGATAATGTAAGGCCATAAGACAGAGAAGCAAAATGAGGCCGTTCAGCCCATCGAGTCTGCTCCAGAATTCCATCGCGGCTGATCTACTATCCCTCTCGGCCAAATTCTTCTCCCCGTAACCTTTGAGCCCCGACTAATCAAGAATTTGTCAACCTACGTTTCAAATACACTCAACGACCCGGCCTCCACCGCCGCCTCTGGCAACGAATTCCACAGATTCACCTCCCTCTGGCTAAAGAATTTCCTCCTCGGCTCTGATCTGAGGCAGTGCCCCCCCCCCCCCCCCCCCGTCCTACACTCACTCACTCATCCTCTCAATATCTAGGCTATCTGGACCTTCCAATATTCCACAATTTTCAACGAGATTCCCCACCCCCCCCCCACCTCCATTCTTCCAAACTCCAGCGAGGGAGCAATTTCAACTTTCCCGGTGTCAATATCTCTGAGAGTCCCTCAGAGGACCCGACGTGTCGGTGCAGCTACAAAGGAGACACGACGGAGGCCACATTTCATTAGGAGTTTGAAGAGATTTGGTTCGTCACCAAAACCACTGGCAAATTTCTACAGATGTACCGTGGGGAGCTTTCTGACCGGCTGCATCACCGTCTGGTATGGGTGGGGGGGGGGGGGCTACTGGACAAGATTGGAATAACCTGCAGAGAGCCTCATGACGGGCACTAGCCTCCAGGGGCGATGACTGAAAGAGGCCATGTTGTGTATTCATTATTTCAATCGTGTTTGAGTGATCTTCTGTACATTTTGGTCGATTGAGCATTCGTTTGAAACAATTCGTGACGGGTTACATTTGAACATATCAAGTTAAAAAATTTTTAAAAAATACAAGCTCAGAGGCGCCACGTGCGCGCCTCGTTGAGAGTGAACGCGCACTTCCCGACTCGCGGCGTCTGGAAAGTAGCAACAGGCGATATCCAGCACCCAGGACATGCCCCGTTCTCACGGTTACCGTCAGGTACCTGAAGGCCCACGCTCAGCGATTCAGGAACGGCTTCTTCCCCTCTGCCATCAGGGAGGAGGTACAGGAGTCTGAAGACACTCACTCAGTGATTCAGGAACAGCTTCTTCCCCTCTGCCATCAGGGAGGAGGTACAGGAGCCTGAAGACACACACTCAGCGATTCAGGAACGGCTTCTTCCCCTCTGCCATCAGGGAGGAGGTACAGGAGCCTGAAGACACACACTCAGTGATTCAGGAGCAGCTTCTTCCCCTCTGCCATCAGGGAGGAGGTACAGGAGCCTGAAGACACTCACTCAGTGATTCAGGAACAGCTTCTTCCCCTCTGCCATCAGGGAGGAGGTACAGGAGCCTGAAGACACACACTCAGCGATTCAGGAACAGCTTCTTCCCCTCCGCCATCAGGGAGGAGGTACAGGAGCCTGAAGACACACACTCAACGATTCAGGAACGGCTTCTTCCCCTCTGCCATCAGGGAGGAGGTACAGGAGTCTGAAGACACTCACTCAGTGATTCAGGAACAGCTTCTTCCCCTCTGCCATCAGGGAGGAGGTACAGGAGCCTGAAGACACACACTCAACGATTCAGGAGCAGCTTCTTCCCCTCTGCCATCGAGAGGAGGTACAGGAGCCTGAAGACACACACTCAGCGATTCAGGAACAGCTTCTTCCCCTCTGCCATCAGGGAGGAGGTACAGGAGCCTGGAGACACACACTCAACGATAAAGGAACAGCTTCTTCCCCTCTGCCATCAGGGAAGAGGTACAGGAGCCTGAAGACACACACTCAGCGATTCAGGAACAGCTTCTTCCCCTCTGCCATCAGGGAGGAGGTACAGGAGCCTGAAGACACACACTCAGCGATTCAGGAACAGCTTCTTCCCCTCTGCCATCAGGGAGGAGGTACAGGAGCCTGAAGACACACACTCAGCGATTCAGGAACAGCTTCTTCCCCTCTGCCATCAGGGAGGAGGTACAGGAGCCTGAAGGCACACACTCAACGATTCAGGAACAGCTTCTTCCCCTCTGCCATCTGATTTCTGAATGGACATTGAACCCATGAACACCACAGCACTATTTTTTTAATTTCTAATTTCGCGCTGTTCCTATATTAACATCACATGCCCGTGACGTTAAACCTGATTGTGATTTACCTTCGCTGTGACCCCGTTTCATCCGCGCTACGCGCTCGTGAGATGAGGAGGGCTCCCGGGCACGAAAGGGTTAACGCGAAAGGGGAGCGCTTGATGGTTCTGGGTCTGTGCGCGCATTTCAAATCAGACCCTTTGCCGTGCGCTCGTCCTTTCCAAAGCCCTGATTTAAGTTCTGCGTTCAGAGTAAATTTCATCACCAGAGCACGCACACATCACCACACACAACCCCTGAGGTTAATTTCCCTGCGGGCATCCTCAGCAAATCTATAGAATAGCAACTGTAAACAGCATCAGAGGGCAGAAGACAACAAACTGTGCCAGTGCAAATATAAATAAATATCAATAAATAACGAGAGCGTGAGATAAAGAGTCGTTAAAGTGAGATCATTGGTTGTGGGAGCATCTCAATGGATGGGCAAGTGAGTGAAGTTATCCCCTTTTGTCCAAGAGCCTGATGTTTGAGGGGTAGTAACTGTCCCTGATCCTGGTGGTGTGAGTCCTGAGGCTCCTGTACCTCCTACCTGATGGTTGAGGGGTAGTAACTGTTCCTGAACCTGGTGTTGCGAGTCCTGAGGCTCCTGTACCTCCTACCTGATGGTTGAGGGGTAATAACTGTTCCTGAACCTGGTGTTGCGAGTCCTGAGGCTCCTGTACCTTCTACCTGATGGTTGAGGGCTAATAACTGTTCCTGAACCTGGTGGTGTGGGGCCTGATGGTTGAGGGGTAGTAACTGTTCCTGAACCTGGTGTTGCGAGTCCTGAGGCTCCTGTACCTCCTTCCTGATGGCACAGCAGAAAGAAAAGAGCTGGGCCTGGGTGGTGGGGGTCCCTGATGATGGATGTCGCTTTCCTACGCAGCATTTCCTCTGCCGATGTGCTCTTTGGTACGGAGGGCTTTACCCGCGATGGACTGGGCCGAACCCGCTACCTTTTCTAGGATTCCCCATCAAGGGCATTGGGCATTCCCACACCAGCCTGTGATGCAGCCAATCAATACACTGTCCACCACACATGGAGGGAAGTTTGTCGAAGTTCCAGACGTCACGCTGAATCTTTGCAGACTCCCGAGGAAGTAGAGGCGCTGCCATTTCCTACCGGGCCCTGTGAAATATTAACTTACCTGGGTTTCAGCACTTAAGTTACAGAGAAAGGTTGAACAAGTTAGGTCTTTATTCTTTGGAGCGTAGAAGGTTGAGGGAGGACTTGATAGAGGTATTTAAAATTATGAGGGGGATAGATAGAGTTGACGTGGATAGGCCTTTTCCATTGAGAATAGGGGAGATTCAGACGAGAGGACATGAGTTGAGAGTTAGGGGGCAAAAGTTTAGGGGTAACACCAGGGGGAATTTCTTTACTCAGAGATTGGTAGCTGTGTGGAACGAGCATCCAGTAGAAGTGGTAGAGGCAGGTTCGGTATTGTCATTTAAAGTAAAATTGGATAGGTATATGGACAGGAAAGGAATGGAGGGTTATGGGCTGAGTGCAGGTCGGTGGGACTAGGTGAGAGTAAGCGTTCGACACGGACTAGAAGGGCCGAGATGGCCTGTTTCCGTGCTGTAAGTGTGATATGGTTATATGGGTCAGTGGGACTAGGTGAGAGTAAGCGTTCGGCACGGACTAGAAGGGCCGAATGGCCTGTTTCCGTGCTGTAATTGTTATATGGGTCAGTGGGACTAGGTGAGAGTAAGCGTTCGGCACGGACTAGAAGGGCCGAATGGCCTGTTTCCGTGCTGTAAGTGTGATATGGTTATATGGGTCAGTGGGACTAGGTGAGAGTAAGCGTTGGGCACGGACTAGAAGGTCCGAGATGGCCTGTTTCCGTGCTGTAATTGTGATATGGGTCAGTGGGACTAGGTGAGAGTAAGCGTTCGGCACGGACTAGAAGGGCCGAATGGCCTGTTTCCGTGCTGTAATCGTGATATGGTTATATGGGCCAGTGGGACTAGGTGAGAGTAAGCGTTCGGCACGGACTAGAAGGTCCGAGATGGCCTGTTTCCGTGCTGTAATCGTTATATGGTTATATGGGCCAGTGGGACTAGGTGAGAGTAAGCGTTGGGCATGGACTAGAAGGGCCGAATGGCCTGTTTCCGTGCTGTAATCGTGATATGGTTATATGGGTCAGTGGGACTAGGTGAGAGTAAGCGTTCGGCACGGACTAGAAGGGCCGAGATGGCCTGTTTCCGTGCTGTAATCGTGATATGGTTATATGGGCCAGTGGGACTAGGTGAGAGTAAGCGTTCGGCACGGACTAGAAGGGCCGAGATGGCCTCTTTCCGTGCTGTAATTGTTATATGGTTATGTGGTTTTTAACACCCAAGGATTTAAAGTCGCTCACCCTCTCCAGCTCTGATCCCGCGATGAGGGCTGGCTCGTGGACCTCTGGTTTCGCGCTCCTGAAGTCCACAATCAGCTCCCGGGTCTCGTTGTCGCTGAGAGAGAGCTTGTTGTTGTGGAACCACTCGGCCAGGTTTTCAATCCCCCCCCCCCGTATCCCGTTTTCGGCCCGCAGCGTGGCATCGGAGCGGATAGGCGTAAGGCGACTGGAGCACACGGCCTCGCGTACGCTACTTGCTTCTGTCAGATTCAGGTCCCCCAAGTAAAACGCGCCGCTGGCGTTAACATCCAGCGCGACACAAGGAGGGGCTCAGGGCAGCCTGCATTCCCACGACGCTCTGCAGGACAACGCAGGGCACAGCGAGTGACGAAGGAGACCCCTCCCGCACACATCTGCAGCCCCCCACCCCCACCCCGGGCAGGTCGCCTCCCCGCCTCGCGGATTCGCGGACATGGGGCATTCGGCTTCCCCAGCGGACTCGCAGGGACTCTCGGCCCCGACTCCCGGACATCCCGCTGGCCTTCGGGCTTTGTCGCGGGCCCCCGATCAGCCTCCAGGCTCTCCCCGGGCTTCTCCCGCCTCCCACAGGTTGGCGCTGGCGACGCTGGGGCACGTCGCTCCTCCCGACGCACCTGAGACAGGGCTGACCGTCCGGGCGCTGTGTTCATGGACTAACGCCCCGGACCCCCTGCTGTGTGGGTGGGCTGAGTTCCTCGTCACAGGATCTCCGGGAGCTGACCGCTCCAGGAATGCTGCATTCCGTGTCGGGGGCTCAGGCATTTAGGAGCCGGACTGAAAGATAGGGCCATTATGAAGAGGGATGGGTGGATCCAGGTGAGGGGGAGTGATGGACAGTCGGAGGAGGGAGAGTGGGAATAGTGACAGAGACTGGGAGGGGGTGGGTGGGGAGGTGAGGGGGAGTGACGGACAGTCGGAGGAGGGAGAGTGGGAATAGTGACAGAGACTGGGAGGGGATGGGTGGATCCAGGTGGGGAGTGATGGACAATCGGAGGAGGGAGAGTGGGAATAGTGACAGAGACTGGGAGGGGGTGGGTGGGGAGGTGAGGGGGGGGTGACGGACAGTCGGAGGAGGTGGGGAGTGGGAATAGTGACAGAGACTGGGAGGGGATGGGTGTGGAGGTGAGGGGGAGTGATGGACAGACGGAGGAGGGAGAGTGGGAATAGTGACAGAGACTGGGAGGGGATGGGTGGATCCAGGTGGGGAGTGATGGACAATCGGAGGAGGGAGAGTGGGAATAGTGACAGAGACTGGGAGGGGGTGGGTGGGGAGGTGAGGGGGGGTGACGGACAGTCCGGAGGAGGTGGGGAGTGGGAATAGTGACAGAGACTGGGAGGGGATGGGTGTGGAGGTGAGGGGGAGTGATGGACAGACGGAGGAGGGAGAGTGGGAATAGTGACAGAGACTGGGAGGGGATGGGTGGATCCAGGTGAGGGGGAGTGATGGACAGTCGGAGGAGGGAGAGTGGGAATAGTGACAGAGACTGGGAGGGGATGGGTGAGGAGGTGAGGGGGAGTGATGGACAGACGGTGGGGGGGAGTGGGAATAGTGACAGAGACTGGGAGGGGGTGGGTGGGGAGGTGAGGGGAGTGACGGACAGTCAGGAGGGAGGGAGAGTGGAATAGAGACAGAGACTGGGAGGGGGATGGGTGGGGAGGTGAGGGGGGAGTGATGGACAGACGGAGGAGGGAGAGTGGGAATAGTGACAGAGACTGGGAGGGGATGGGTGGGGAAGGTGAGGGGGAGTGATGGACAGACGGAGGAGGAGAGTGGAATAGTGACAGAGACTGGGAGGGGATGGGTGGGGGAGGTGAGGGGGAGTGATGGACAGACCGGAGGAGGGAGAGTGGGAATAGTGACAGAGACTGGGAGGGGATGGGTGGGGAGGTGAGGGGGAGTGATGGACAGACGGAGGAGGAGAGTGGGAATAGTGACAGAGACTGGGAGGGGGATGGGTGGGGAGGTGAGGGGGAGTGATGGACAGACGGAGGAGGGAGAGTGGAATAGTGACAGACACTGGGAGGGGGTGGGTGGGGAGGTGAGGGGGAGTGATGGACAGACGGAGGAGGGAGAGTGGGAATAGTGACAGAGACTGGGAGGGGATGGGTGGGGAGGTGAGGGGGACTGATGGACAGACGGAGGAGGAGAGTGGGAATAGTGACAGAGACTGGGAGGGGATGGGTGGGGAGGTGAGGGGGAGTGATGGACAGACGGAGGAGGGAGAGTGGGAATAGTGACAGACACTGGGAGGGGATGGGTGGATCCAGGTGAGGGGGAGTGATGGACAGTCGGAGGAAGAGGAAGGTAGTGGTGACAGAGGGGAGAGGGTTGTGAGTGTGTGAGGGGGGAGAGGGGGATGCAGCGGCAGGTGTGTGGGTTTGTGTGGTTTAATGTAACTTGCAGTATTTTTTTCCGTTTCGGAATGTAAATTCAGGACATAGGTCAGTGATAGCAAGTCTGTATCAAATTCAGGAACAGCTTCTTCCCCTCTGCCATCAGGGAGGAGGTACAGGAGCCTGAAGACACACACTCAGCGATTCAGGAACAGCTTCTTCCCCTCTGCCATCAGGGAGGAGGTACAGGAGCCTGAAGACACACACTCAGCGATTCAGGAACAGCTTCTTCCCCTCTGCCATCAGGGAGGAGGTACAGGAGCCTGAAGACACACACTCAGCGATTCAGGAACAGCTTCTTCCCCTCTGCCATCAGGGAGGAGGTACAGGAGCCTGAAGGACACACACTCCAGCGATTCAGGAACAGCTTCTTCCCCTCTGCCCTCAGGGAGGGGGTACAGGAGCCTGAAGACACACACTCAGTGATTCAGGAACAGCTTCTTCCCTCTGCCATCAGGGAGGAGGGGAGCCTGAAGACACACACTCAGTGATTCAGGAACAGTTTCACCCCCTCTGCCATCAGGGAGTGGGTACAGGAGCCTGAAGACACACACTCAGCGATTCAGGAACAGCTTCTTCCCCTCTGCCATCAGGGAGGGGGTTCAGGAGCCTGAAGACACACACTCAGTGATTCAGGAACAGCTTCTTCCCCTCTGCCATCAGGGAGGAGGTACAGGAGCCTGAGACACACACTCAACGATTCAGGAACAGCTTCTTCCCCTCTGCCATCGGATTTCTGAATGGACGTCGAGCCCACGAACACCACCTCACTTTCCGCGCCGCGTCCTATGACGTGGGTGATCACGGTCTTTCCGTGACCATAGTTCCTCCTGGCAGACTGTTTCCGACACAAGTGGTTGGCCATTGCCGCCTTCTGGGGAGGGTGGTTACCAGTCCGGTGTCCCCCACCCACCCGTTATCAATACCCCCTCAGAGACCGTCTGCCTGGCGTCGGTGGTCACAGAACCAGGACTTGCGATCTGCACCGGCTGCTCGTGCGACCTGCCCCCAGGGGTCCACGTGACCCCGATCGGGGGCTACGCCGGTGCCACACCTCGCCCCAGGGTGACCCGCAGGTTCAGCGCAGGGACGGAGCATCTGACACCTCCTTTGGTAGAGACGCGCACTGTCTCCAGCCCGCCGCCCATCTGTTCGCGTTAAATCACAGATACAAGTCACTTAAATTTATTTTATTATTTATGTGCTTTTATTTTAACTAACGGCATCTCACGGGTTGCAGTGTTCCGCTGCTGCAAAACGGGCAAGTTTTACGACCTCTGCCCGGATCAGAACCTGATTTTGAGGAGCTTTTGCCTGCGTGGCGCTTTGCCCGCCCCGCTGAAAGGGTCTCGGCCCGAAACGTCCCCCTCCACAGACGCTCCGAGTCCCTCCGGCCTTTCCAGCCTCTGCAGAATCCCTTTGTGACTGTGTGGGACAGTCAGGGGTGGGGATCAGCTTCTCCGGTTGGGAGGAATGAGGGGGTGGACCGAATCCAAGGGGGCCCCTCCCGAGGCTGGTAGACGGATCAGCTCTTCCGCTGAGGCCGGCGACACTGGAACTGGAGGACACGGGCTAAGGGTGGAAGGTGAAATGCTTAAGGGGAACGTGGGGCGAAACTTCACTCGGAGGGCGGTGCAAGCATAGGTGGGGTTGTGGAGGGCGGGTCGAATGGTGCAGCATGGACTAGATGGGCTGAAGGGCCTGGTTCTGTTCTGTGATTCCGTGACTCTCCCCTGGTGCCCGGTCGCTGAGGTGATTCGAGGTCGAGAAGATAGATCCTGGTGGGTTCAATATCGCAGACGCCAGTAAGCTTGTCCCCGCCCGGGCTAAGGGTCGGGTCGACATAGCACTTCAATTCCTGCCGTGGGACGTCCCCAGGCTGCTCCGCTTCTATGCATTTGATCGCTTTATTTTGAATTGTGTGGGGGCGGCCAACGAACCGCACGGCCCCTCGTGTAGGATTTTAATCCTGAAGCCGGTTCCCCTGCAACACAACGGAAGCTATTCACTGACAATTTATACAGCCTCTCCTCTCCCCTCCCCCCCCCTCCACTCTTCCAACTCCCCCTCTCTCTCTCCCTCTCCTCTCCCCTTCCCCCCTCCACTCTTCCAACCCTCTCTCTCTCTCCCTCTCCTCTCCCCTTTCCCCCTCCCCTCTCCCTCCACTCTTCCAACTCCTCTCTCTCTCTCCCTCTCCTCTCCCCTTTCCCCCTCCCCTCTCCCTCCACTCTTCCAACTCCCCTCTCTCTCTCCCTCTTCTCTCCCCTTTCCCCCTCCCCTCTCCCTCCACTCTTCCAACCCTCTCTCTCTCCCTCTCCTCTCCCCTTTCCCCCCCTCCCCTCTCCCTCCACTCTTCCAATTCCCCTCTGTCTCTCCCTCTCCTCCCCTTTCCCCCCCTCCCCTCTCCCTCCACTCTTCCAATTCCTCTCTCTCTCTCCCTCTCCTCTCCCCTTTCCCCCTCCCCTCTCCCTCCACTCTTCCAACTCCCCTCTCTCTCTCCCTCTTCTCTCCCCTTTCCCCTCCCCTCTCCCTCCACTCTTCCAACCCTCTCTCTCTCCCTCTCCTCTCCCCTTTCCCCCCCTCCCCTCTCCCTCCACTCTTCCAATTCCCCTCTGTCTCTCCCTCTCCTCCCCTTTCCCCCTCCCCTCTCCCTCCACTCTTCCAATTCCCCTCTGTCTCTCCCTCTCCTCCCCTTTCCCCCTCCCCTCTCCCTCCACTCTTCCATCTGCCCCTCTCTCCCTCTCCTCTCCCCTTTCCCCCCTCCCCTCTCCCTCCCATCTCCCCTGTTCCATTTCCCATCACCCTCTTCCAAATCCCCCTCTCCCTCTCCATCTCCCCTCTCCACCTCCCTCTCCTCTCCCCTTTCCATTTCCCATCTCACCTCTTCCAACTCCCCCCTCTCTCCCTCTCCACCTCCCCTCTCCCTCTCCACCTCACATCTCCCTCTCCCTCTCGACTTCCATTTCCCATATCACTCTCCCTCTTCCAACTCCCCTCTCTCTCTCTCCCTCTCCCCGTCCCTCTCCACCTCCATTCTCCCCACAGCCTCTCCCCTTCCTCTCTCCCTGTCCCCACTTCCATCTCCCTCTCCACCTCCCTCTCCCTCTCCACCTCACATCCCCCTCTCCCCTCCACCTTCCATTTCCCATCACTCTCCCTCTTCCAACTCCCCCCTCTCTCCCTCTCCAGCCTCTCCCTCTCCACTTCCATTTCCCATATCACTCTCCCTCTTCCAACTCCCCTCTCTCTCTCCCTCTCCCCGTCCCTCTCCACCTCCATTCTCCCCACAGCCTCTCCCCTTCCTCTCTCCTTGTCCCCACTTCCATCTCCCTCTCCGCCTCCCACAGCCTCTCCCCCCCTCCCTGCCCTCACTTCCATCTCCCTCTCCGCCTCCTACAGCCTCTCCCCTTCTCTCCCTGTCCCCACTTCCCTCCCTCTCCCCTCTCCCCACTGCCTCTCCTCTCTCTCCCCTTCTGCCTCTCCCTCTCCCTCTCCCCCTCTTCCATCTCCCTCCCTCTCCTCTTTCTCCCCTCTCTCCTCTTGCCGCCCCCCTCCTCTCTCCCCTCTCAGTCTCCCTCTCCCCTCCCCTCACCAGCCCCTCCCCATCGCCTATCTCCCCTACCTCCGCCTCCCCCTCTCCCTCTGCCTCAGATTTAACGATCACACACGCGTCGGAACACGCAGTGAAACGCGAGTTTTGCGCGAACAACCCACGCAGCCTCGGGACACACACACACACACACACACACACACACACACACACACACACACACACACACACACACCCCATACCCACGAAGCTCGGCAGAAGAACACAGAACACACAGGACGCGAGAGCGAAAGCAAGCCCCGGCCTCCCTCCCCCGCCCAGCACCCGGGTAATTTACCAGTTATACAGACACAGGTTGCAGAGGCTGGTGAACGTGACCCCGTTGCTGCCACACAGGGGTTGTAGAACCATCGGACAGACAGGGTGATAGGAGAAAGCTTCACACCTCGGCTGCGAGAAACACCGAGAAACGGTCACGGTTACAGACAGCACTGGGGCAGAGTAGGGAGACTTTCCGAGCTACTGTCTCATTCACCAACGTTACACGCCGTGCATAGGACATTAACTAACCTTCATTTAACTGCGGAGTTTGTACAGCGTGTGAGGGTGAACGGGAGCGGGAGAGAGGGTCCCGGAAGGTGAACTGGAGCGGGAGAGAGGGTCCCGGCGGGTGAACGGGAGCGGGAGAGAGGGTCCCGGATGGTGAACGGGAGCGGGAGACAGGGTCCCGGCTGGTTGAACGGGAGCGGGAGACAGGGTCCCGGCTGGTTGAACGGGAGCGGGAGACAGGGTCCCGGAGGGTGAACGGGAGGGGGAGACAGGGTCCCGGAGGGTGAACGGGAGCGGGAGACAGGGTCCCGGAGGGTGAACGGGAGCGGGAGACAGGGTCCCGGAGGGTGAACGGGAGCGGGAGACAGGGTCCCGGAGGGTGAACGGGAGCGGGAGACAGGGTCCCGGCTGGTTGAACGGGAGCGGGAGACAGGGTCCCGGCGTGTGAACGGGAGCGGGAGACAGGGTCCCGGAGGGTGAACGGGAGCGGGAGACAGTGTCCCGGAGGGTGAACGTGAGGGGGAGAGAGGGTCCCGGAGGGTGAACGGGAGCGGGAGACAGGGTCCAGGCGGGTGAACGGGAGCGGGAGACAGGGTCCCGGCGGGTGAACGGGAGCGGGAGACAGGGTCCCGGAGGGTGAACGGGAGCGGGAGACAGGGTCCCGGCGGGTGAACGGGAGCGGGAGACAGGGTCCCGGCGGGTGAACGGGAGCGGGAGACAGGGTCCCGGAGGGTGAACGGGAGCGGGAGACAGGGTCCCGGAGGGTGAACGGGAGAGGGAGACGGACTCCCGGCGTGTGAACGGAAGCGGGAGACAGTGTCCCGGAGGGTGAACGGGAGCGGGAGACAGGGTCCCGGAGGGTGAACGGGAGCGGGAGACAGGGTCCCGGTGGGTGAACGGGAGCGGGAGCGGGAGACAGGGTCCCGGAGGGTGAACGGGAGCGGGAGACAGGGTCCCCGAGGGTGAACGGGAGCGGGAGACAGGGTCCCGGAGGGTGAACGGGAGCGGGAGACAGGGTCCCGGAGGGTGAACGGGAGCGGGAGACAGGGTCCCGGAGGGTGAACGGAAGGGGGAGACAGGGTCCCAGAGGGTGAACGGGAGCGGCAGACAGGGTCCCGGAGGGTGAACGGGAGCGGGAGACAGGGTCCGGGAGGGTGAACGGGAGCGGGAGACAGGGTCCCGGAGGGTGAACAGGAGCGGGAGACAGGGTCCCGGAGGGTGAACGGGAGGGGGAGACAGGGTCCCGGAGGGTGAACGGGAGCGGGAGACAGGGTCCCGGAGGGTGAACGGGAGCGGGAGACAGGGTCCCGGCTGGTTGAACGGAAGCGGGAGACAGGGTCCCGGAGGGTGAACGGGAGGGGGAGACAGGGTCCCGGAGGGTGAACGGGAGCGGGAGACAGGGTCCCGGCGTGTGAACGGGAGCGGGAGACAGGGTCCCGGAGGGTGAACGGGAGCGGGAGACAGTGTCCCGGAGGGTGAACGTGAGGGGGAGAGAGGGTCCCGGAGGGTGAACGGGAGCGGGAGACAGGGTCCCGGCGGGTGAACGGGAGGGGGAGACAGGGTCCCAGAGGGTGAACGGGAGCAGGAGACAGGGTCCCGGAGGGTGAACGGGAGGGGGAGACAGTGTCCCGGAGGGTGAACGGGAGCGGGAGACAGGGTCCCGGAGGGTGAACGGGAGCGGGAGACAGGGTCCCGGAGGGTGAACGGGAGCGGGAGACAGGGTCCCGGAGGGTGAACGGGAGCGGGAGACAGGGTCCCGGAGGGTGAACGGGACCGGGAGACAGGGTCCCGGAGGGTGAACGGGAGCGGGAGACAGGGTCCCGGAGGGTGAACGGTAGCGGGAGACGGGCTCCCGGCTGGTTGAACGAGGGTAGAATGCGGGATCCCTGTGAGTTTAAAAGGTGTGTTTGGGACTGGAGTCTCTGCAGTCTCTCCTGTGGGTGGGGTAGAATCCGGATCATGGTTTCCCAAAAGGAACTGGATTGAGACTGCGGAACGGAGACGGGACTGGACTGCTGTGCTGCCACACTGCACGGACTCGATGGGCCGAACGGCTCCCACGATTCTGACAGGGTGCAGGTGGGGACAGGGCAGACGACGCGCGCGGAGAGGGAGATGCCAAGACGGGAATACCTCGATGCCAGGCGATGCCAGCGTGGTTCTAAACAGTTCTGAAACACAGATCAGGTGCAAAATGAATGTATTATCGACGGACCTGCACGTCACCATATACCACCCTGAGATTGATTTTCAAAGATGATACTAAAAGCTTTTTTAAGTATATGAAAGGTAAAGGAGAGTTGAGGGTAGATCTAGGACCAATAGAAAATGACGCTGGAGATGTTGCAATGAGAGATGCAGAGATGGCAGAGGAACTGAATGTGTATTTTGCATCAGTCTTCACAGTGGAAGACACCTACAGTACACTGGATGTTCAAGAGTGTCAGGGAAGTGAAGTATGTGCAGTGAAAATGACAACTGAGAAGGTGCTCAGGAAGATTAATCTTCTGAGGGTGGATAAATCTCCTGGACCTGATGGAATGCACCCTTGGGTTCTGAAGGAAGTTGCTGGAGAGATTGCGGAGGCATCAACAATGATCTTTCAAGAGTCGATAGATTCTGGCGTTGTACCAGATGACTGGAAAATTGCAATTGTTACTCCGCTATTTGAAAAGGTGGGAGGCGGCAGAAAGGAAACTATAGATCTGTTAGCCTGACATCAGTGGTTGGGAAGTTGTTGGCGTCGATTGTTAGGGATGAGATTACGGAGTACCTGGAGGCACATGACAAGATAGGCCAAAGCCAGCATGGTTTCCTGAAAGGAAAATCCTGCCTGACTAACCTACTGCAAATTTTTGAGGAAATTACAAGCAGGGTAGAAAAAGGAGATGCAGTAGATGTGGTGTACTTGGATTTTCAGATGGCCTTTGACAAGCTGCCACACATGAGGCTGCACAGCCCAGGGAAGTTACCAGCATGGGTGAAGCATTGGCTGGTCGTCAAAAAACAGAGAGTGGGAATAAAGGGATCCGATTCAGACTGGCTGCCGGTTACCAGTGGAGTTCCACAGGGGCCAGTGTTGGGACCACTGCTTTTTACGATGTATGTGAATGATTTGGACGATGGGATTAATAGATCTGTGGCTAAATTTGCCGATTATACGAAGATAGGTGGAGGAGCGGGTGATGTTGAGGAAACAGAGAGCCTGTAGAGAGACTTGGATAGGGCAAAGAAGTGGGAAGTGAAATCCAATGTTGGAAAGTGTACGGTCATGCACTTTGGTGGAAGAAATAAACGGACAGACTATTATTTAGATGGGGAGGGAATTCAAACCGCAGAGATGCAAAGGGATTTTGGAGTCCTTCTGCAAGATGCTACAAAGGTTAACCTGCATGTTGAGTCGGTGGTGAAGAAGACAAATGCAATGTTGGCATTCATTTCTAGTAGTATAGAATATGAGAGCAGGGATGTGATGTTGAGGCTCTATAAGACACTCGTGAGGCCACAGTTGTGTTGTGTGCAGTTTTGGGCTCCTTATTTTAGAAAGGATATACCGACATTGGAGAGGGCATCAAAGATTACGGGGAGAAGGCAGAAGAATGGGGTTCAGAGGGATAGTAAATCAGACGGTGGAGAAGGATCGATGGGCCGAATGGACCGATGCTGCTCCTATGTCTTATGGTCTTTATATTTTAAAACCACCTCCACAGTCATCTTCCTCCCCGCCCCTCCCGCAGTGCTCCCTCCTCACCACCTCCATAGTCATCTTCCTCCCCGCCCCTCCCGCAGTGCTCCCTCCTCACCACCTCCACAGTCATTTTCCTCCCCGCCCCTCCCGCAGTGCTCCCTCCTCACCACCTCCACAGTCATCTTCCTCCCCGGCCCTCCCGCAGTGCTCCCTCCTCACCACCTCCACAGTCATCTTCCTCCCCGCCCCTCCCGCAGTGCTCCCTCCTCACCACCTCCACAGTCATCTTCCTCCCCGCCCCTCCCGCAGTGCTCCCTCCTCACCACCTCCACAGTCATCTTCCTCCCCGGCCCTCCCGCAGTGCTCCCTCCTCACCACCTCCACAGTCATCTTCCTCCCCGCCCCTCCCGCAGTGCTGCCTCCTCACCACCTCCATAGTCACCTTCCTCCCCGCCCCTCCCGCAGTGCTCCCTCCTCACCACCTCCACAGTCACCTTCCTCCCCGCCCCTCCCGCAGTGCTCCCTCCTCACCACCTCCACAGTCATCTTCCTCCCCGCCCCTCCCGCAGTGCTGCCTCCTCACCACCTCCATAGTCACCTTCCTCCCCGCCCATCCCGCAGTGCTCCCTCCTCACCACCTCCACAGTCAGCTTCCTCCCCGCCCCTCCCGCAGAGCTGCATTCCACCTGTCCTCTGCTGAACGGCCAGGCTGCGTCTTTGCTCTCATCTCTTCCCCAGGACCTCCCGCTGCCCCACACCTACTCCACGCGCCCCGCCCTGCCCGCTCGGAGGACCCACTCACCGGGACCAGGGTAGAGCAGGAGGGCGAGACCGAGCCACATCTTCATGTTGAACCCTGAAAGGAATTGACATAACGTCAGAAAGTTGGTTTATATAGAGATTCCCCCACACCGTCCCTCCCCGAATACCTGCCCCGACAGCTGGTTCGGTCCTACCCTTGTCTAACAGACGTGGCCGAGACAAATGACTGGAGCAAATTCCAGGCAATGCCCTCAGTACCGTAGCCGGTGGTGGAGACAGCACACGACACCCCCTCTCCGCAGCACACGACACCCCCTCTCCCTAGCACACGACACCCCCCTCTCCCCAGCACTCGACACCCCCTCTCTCCAGCACACGACACCCCATCTCTCCAGTACACGACATCCCTTCTCCAGCACACGACATCCACTCTCTCCAGCACAAGACACGCCCTCTCCGCAGCACACGACACCCCCTCTCCCTAGCACACGACACGCCCTCTCCCCAGCACACGACATCCCTTCTCCAGCACACGACATCCCCCTCTCCAGCACAAGACACGCCCTCTCCCCAGCACACGACACCCCCTCTCCCTAGCACACGACACGCCCTCTCCCCAGCACACGACATCCCTTCTCCAGCACACGACATCCCCCTCTCCAGCACAAGACACGCCCTCTCCCCAGCACACGACATCCCCTCTCTCCAGCACACGACACCCCCTCTCCGCAGCACACGACACCCCCTCTCCCTAGCACACGACATCCCCTCTCTCCAGCACACGACATCCCCTCTCCAGCACAAGACACGCCCTCTCCCCAGCACACGACATCCCCTCTCTTCAGCACACGACACCCCCTCTCCCCAGCACACGACACCCCCTCTCCCCAGTACACGACACCCCATCTCTCCAGTACACGACATCCACTCTCTCCAGCACACGACACCCCCTCTCCCCAGCACACGACATCCCCTTTCCCCAGCACACGACACCACCTCTCTCCAGCACACGACACCCCCTCTCCCCAGCACACGACATACACTCTCTCCAGCACACGACACCCCCTCTCCCCAGCACACGACATCCACTCTCTACAGCACACGATACCCCCTCTCCCCAGCACACGACACCCCCTCTCTCCAGCACAAGACACACCCTCTCCCCGGCACCCGACACCTCCTCTCCCCAGCACACGACATCCCCCTCTCCCCAGCACACGACACCCCCTATCCCCAGCACACGACACACACCTCTCCAGCACACGACACCCCCTCTCCCCAGCACACGACACCCCCAATCCCCAGCACACGACATCCCCTCTCCCCAGTACACGACACCCCCTCTCTCCAGAACACGACATCCCCTCTCTCCAGCACACGACACCCCCTCTCCCCAGCAACCGACATCCCCTCTCCCCAGCACACGACACCCCCTCTCTCCAGCACACGACACACCCTCTCTCCAGAACACGACATCCCTTCTCTCCAGCAAAAGACATCCCCTCTCTGCAGCACACGACACCCCCTCTCTCCAGCACACGACACACCCTCTCTCCAGAACACGACATCCCCTCTCTCCAGCACACGACACCCCCACTCTCCAGCACACGGCACCCCCCTCTCCAGCACACGACACCCCCTCACTCCAGCACACGACATCCCCTCTCCCCAGCAAAAGACATCCCCTCTCTCCAGCAAAAGACATCCCCTCTCTCCAGCACACGACACCCCCTCTCTCCAGCACACGACATCCCCCTCTCTCCAGCACACGACAACCCCTCTCTCCAGCACACGACATCCCCTCTCTCCAGCACACTACATCCCCTCTCTCCAGCACACGACACCCACTCTCTCCAGCACACGACACCCACTCTCTCCAGCACACGACACCCCCTCTCTCCAGTGCACGGCACCCCCTCTCTCCAGTACACGACACCCCCTCTCCCCAGCACACGACACCCCCTCTCTCCAGCACACGACACCCCCTCTCTCCAGCACACGACACCCCCTCTCCCCAGTACACGACACCCCATCTCTCCAGCACACGACACCCCCTCTCTCCAGCACACGACACCCCCTCTCTCCAGCACACGACACCCCCTCTCCCCAGTACACGACACCCCATCTCTCCAGTACACGACACCCCCTCTCCCCAGCACACGACACCCCCTCTCTCCAGCACACGACACCCCCTCTCTCCAGCACACGACACCCCCTCTCCCCAGCACACTACATCCCCTCTCTCCAGAACACGACACCCACTCTCTCCAGCACACGACACCCCCTCTCTCCAGCACACTACATCCCCTCTCCCCAGTACACGACACCCCCTCTCCAGCACACGACATCTCCTCTCTCCAGCACGCGACACCCCCTCTCCCCAGCACACGACACCCCCTCTCTCCAGCACACTACATCCCCTCTCCCCAGTACACGACACCCCCTCTCCAGCACACGACATCTCCTCTCTCCAGCACGCGACACCCCCTCTCCCCAGTACACGACACCCCATCTCTCCAGTACACGACACCCCCTCTCCCCAGCACACGACACCCCCTCTCCCCAGCACACGACACCCCCTCTCTCCAGCACACGACACCCCCTCTCTCCAGCACACGACACCCCCTCTCCCCAGTACACGACACCCCATCTCTCCAGTACACGACACCCCCTCTCCCTAGCACACGACACGCCCTCTCCCCAGCACACGACATCCCTTCTCCAGCACACGACATCCCCCTCTCCAGCACAAGACACGCCCTCTCCCCAGCACACGACACCCCCTCTCCCTAGCACACGACACGCCCTCTCCCCAGCACACGACATCCCTTCTCCAGCACACGACATCCCCCTCTCCAGCACAAGACACGCCCTCTCCCCAGCACACGACATCCCCTCTCTCCAGCACACGACACCCCCTCTCCGCAGCACACGACACCCCCTCTCCCTAGCACACGACATCCCCTCTCTCCAGCACACGACATCCCCTCTCCAGCACAAGACACGCCCTCTCCCCAGCACACGACATCCCCTCTCTTCAGCACACGACACCCCCTCTCCCCAGCACACGACACCCCCTCTCCCCAGCACACGACATCCCCTCTCCCTAGCACACGACATCCCCTCTCCCCAGCACACGACACCCCCTCTCCCTAGCACACGACATCCCCTCTCTCCAGCACACGACACCCCCTCTCTCCAGCACACGACACCCCCTCTCCCCAGCACACGACACCCCCTCTCCCCAGCACACGACATCCCCTCTCTCCAGCACACGACACCCCCTCTCCCCAGCACACGACACCCCCTCTCCCCAGCACACGACATCCCCTCTCCCTAGCACACGACATCCCCTCTCCCCAGCACACGACATCCCCTCTCCCTAGCACACGACATCCCCTCTCTCCAGCACACGACATCCCCTCTCCCCAGCACACGACATCCCCTCTCCCCAGCACACGACACCCCCTCTCCCTAGCACACGACATCCCCTCTCCCTAGCACACGACACCCCCTCTCTCCAGCACAAACACGCCCTCTCCCCAGCGCACGACATCCTTTCTCCAGCGCACGACAACCCCACTCCCAGGCACACGACACCCCCTCTCCCCAGGACACGACACCCCCTCTCTCCAGTACACGACACCCCCTCTCTCCAGTGCACGGCACCCCCTCTTTCCAGTACACGACACCCCCTCTCTCCAGCACACGACATCCACTCTCTACAGCACACGACACCCCCTCTCTCCAGCACACGACACCCCCCTCTCCCCAGTACACGACACCCCATCTCTCCAGTACACGACATCCACTCTCTCCAGCACACGACACCCCCTCTCCCCAGCACACGACATCCCCTTTCCCCAGCACACGACACCACCTCTCTCCAGCACACGACACCCCCTCTCCCCAGCACACGACATACACTCTCTCCAGCACACGACACCCCCTCTCCCCAGCACACGACATCCACTCTCTACAGCACACGATACCCCCTCTCCCCAGCACACGACACCCCCTCTCTCCAGCACAAGACACACCCTCTCCCCGGCACCCGACACCTCCTCTCCCCAGCACACGACATCCCCCTCTCCCCAGCACACGACACCCCCTATCCCCAGCACACGACACACCCCTCTCCAGCACACGACACCCCCTCTCCCCAGCACACGACACCCCCAATCCCCAGCACACGACATCCCCTCTCCCCAGTACACGACACCCCCTCTCTCCAGAACACGACATCCCCTCTCTCCAGCACACGACACCCCCTCTCCCCAGCAACCGACATCCCCTCTCCCCAGCACACGACACCCCCTCTCTCCAGCACACGACACACCCTCTCTCCAGAACACGACATCCCTTCTCTCCAGCAAAAGACATCCCCTCTCTGCAGCACACGACACCCCCTCTCTCCAGCACACGACACACCCTCTCTCCAGAACACGACATCCCCTCTCTCCAGCACACGACACCCCCACTCTCCAGCACACGGCACCCCCCTCTCCAGCACACGACACCCCCTCACTCCAGCACACGACATCCCCTCTCCCCAGCAAAAGACATCCCCTCTCTCCAGCAAAAGACATCCCCTCTCTCCAGCACACGACACCCCCTCTCTCCAGCACACGACATCCCCCTCTCTCCAGCACACGACAACCCCTCTCTCCAGCACACGACATCCCCTCTCTCCAGCACACTACATCCCCTCTCTCCAGCACACGACACCCACTCTCTCCAGCACACGACACCCACTCTCTCCAGCACACGACACCCACTCTCTCCAGCACACGACACCCCCTCTCTCCAGTGCACGGCACCCCCTCTCTCCAGTACACGACACCCCCTCTCCCCAGCACACGACACCCCCTCTCTCCAGCACACGACACCCCCTCTCTCCAGCACACGACACCCCCTCTCCCCAGTACACGACACCCCATCTCTCCAGCACACGACACCCCCTCTCTCCAGCACACGACACCCCCTCTCTCCAGCACACGACACCCCCTCTCCCCAGTACACGACACCCCATCTCTCCAGTACACGACACCCCCTCTCCCCAGCACACGACACCCCCTCTCCCCAGCACACTACATCCCCTCTCTCCAGAACACGACACCCACTCTCCCCAGTACACGACACCCCCTCTCTCCAGCACACGACACCCCCTCTCTCCAGCACACGACACCCCCTCTCCCCAGCACACTACATCCCCTCTCTCCAGAACACGACACCCACTCTCTCCAGCACACGACACCCCCTCTCTCCAGCACACTACATCCCCTCTCCCCAGTACACGACACCCCCTCTCCAGCACACGACACCCACTCTCTCCAGCACACGACATCTCCTCTCTCCAGCACGCGACACCCCCTCTCCCCAGCACACGACACCCCCTCTCTCCAGCACACTACATCCCCTCTCCCCAGTACACGACACCCCCTCTCCAGCACACGACATCTCCTCTCTCCAGCACGCGACACCCCCTCTCCCCAGTACACGACACCCCATCTCTCCAGTACACGACACCCCCTCTCCCCAGCACACGACACCCCCTCTCCCCAGCACACGACACCCCCTCTCTCCAGCACACGACACCCCCTCTCTCCAGCACACGACACCCCCTCTCCCCAGTACACGACACCCCATCTCTCCAGTACACGACACCCCCTCTCCCCAGCACACGACACCCCCTCTCCCCAGCACACGACACCCCCTCTCTCCAGCACACGACACCCCCTCTCTCCAGCACACGACACCCCCTCTCCCCAGCACACGACACCCCCTCTCCCCAGCACACGACACCCCCTCTCTCCAGCACACGACACCCCCTCTCCCCAGCACACGACACCCCCTCTCCCCAGCACACGACATCCCCTCTCTCCAGCACACGACACCCCCTCTCCCCAGCACACGACACCCCCTCTCCCCAGCACACGACATCCCCTCTCCCTAGCACACGACATCCCCTCTCCCCAGCACACGACATCCCCTCTCCCTAGCACACGACATCCCCTCTCTCCAGCACACGACATCCCCTCTCCCCAGCACACGACATCCCCTCTCCCCAGCACACGACACCCCCTCTCCCTAGCACACGACATCCCCTCTCCCTAGCACACGACACCCCCTCTCTCCAGCACAAACACGCCCTCTCCCCAGCGCACGACATCCTTTCTCCAGCGCACGACAACCCCACTCCCAGGCACACGACACCCCCTCTCCCCAGGACACGACACCCCCTCTCTCCAGTACACGACACCCCCTCTCTCCAGTGCACGGCACCCCCTCTTTCCAGTACACGACACCCCCTCTCTCCAGCACACGACATCCACTCTCTACAGCACACGACACCCCCTCTCTCCAGCACACGACACCCCCCTCTCCCCAGTACACGACACCCCATCTCTCCAGTACACGACATCCACTCTCTCCAGCACACGACACCCCCTCTCCCCAGCACACGACATCCCCTTTCCCCAGCACACGACACCACCTCTCTCCAGCACACGACACCCCCTCTCCCCAGCACACGACATACACTCTCTCCAGCACACGACACCCCCTCTCCCCAGCACACGACATCCACTCTCTACAGCACACGATACCCCCTCTCCCCAGCACACGACACCCCCTCTCTCCAGCACAAGACACACCCTCTCCCCGGCACCCGACACCTCCTCTCCCCAGCACACGACATCCCCCTCTCCCCAGCACACGACACCCCCTATCCCCAGCACACGACACACCCCTCTCCAGCACACGACACCCCCTCTCCCCAGCACACGACACCCCCAATCCCCAGCACACGACATCCCCTCTCCCCAGTACACGACACCCCCTCTCTCCAGAACACGACATCCCCTCTCTCCAGCACACGACACCCCCTCTCCCCAGCAACCGACATCCCCTCTCCCCAGCACACGACACCCCCTCTCTCCAGCACACGACACACCCTCTCTCCAGAACACGACATCCCTTCTCTCCAGCAAAAGACATCCCCTCTCTGCAGCACACGACACCCCCTCTCTCCAGCACACGACACACCCTCTCTCCAGAACACGACATCCCCTCTCTCCAGCACACGACACCCCCACTCTCCAGCACACGGCACCCCCCTCTCCAGCACACGACACCCCCTCACTCCAGCACACGACATCCCCTCTCCCCAGCAAAAGACATCCCCTCTCTCCAGCAAAAGACATCCCCTCTCTCCAGCACACGACACCCCCTCTCTCCAGCACACGACATCCCCCTCTCTCCAGCACACGACAACCCCTCTCTCCAGCACACGACATCCCCTCTCTCCAGCACACTACATCCCCTCTCTCCAGCACACGACACCCACTCTCTCCAGCACACGACACCCACTCTCTCCAGCACACGACACCCACTCTCTCCAGCACACGACACCCCCTCTCTCCAGTGCACGGCACCCCCTCTCTCCAGTACACGACACCCCCTCTCCCCAGCACACGACACCCCCTCTCTCCAGCACACGACACCCCCTCTCTCCAGCACACGACACCCCCTCTCCCCAGTACACGACACCCCATCTCTCCAGCACACGACACCCCCTCTCTCCAGCACACGACACCCCCTCTCTCCAGCACACGACACCCCCTCTCCCCAGTACACGACACCCCATCTCTCCAGTACACGACACCCCCTCTCCCCAGCACACGACACCCCCTCTCCCCAGCACACTACATCCCCTCTCTCCAGAACACGACACCCACTCTCCCCAGTACACGACACCCCCTCTCTCCAGCACACGACACCCCCTCTCTCCAGCACACGACACCCCCTCTCCCCAGCACACTACATCCCCTCTCTCCAGAACACGACACCCACTCTCTCCAGCACACGACACCCCCTCTCTCCAGCACACTACATCCCCTCTCCCCAGTACACGACACCCCCTCTCCAGCACACGACACCCACTCTCTCCAGCACACGACATCTCCTCTCTCCAGCACGCGACACCCCCTCTCCCCAGCACACGACACCCCCTCTCTCCAGCACACTACATCCCCTCTCCCCAGTACACGACACCCCCTCTCCAGCACACGACATCTCCTCTCTCCAGCACGCGACACCCCCTCTCCCCAGTACACGACACCCCATCTCTCCAGTACACGACACCCCCTCTCCCCAGCACACGACACCCCCTCTCCCCAGCACACGACACCCCCTCTCTCCAGCACACGACACCCCCTCTCTCCAGCACACGACACCCCCTCTCCCCAGTACACGACACCCCATCTCTCCAGTACACGACACCCCCTCTCCCCAGCACACGACACCCCCTCTCCCCAGCACACGACACCCCCTCTCTCCAGCACACGACACCCCCTCTCCCCAGCACACGACACCCCCTCTCCCCAGCACACGACACCCCCTCTCTCCAGCACACGACACCCCCTCTCCCCAGCACACGACACCCCCTCTCCCCAGCACACGACATCCCCTCTCTCCAGCACACGACACCCCCTCTCCCCAGCACACGACACCCCCTCTCCCCAGCACACGACATCCCCTCTCCCTAGCACACGACATCCCCTCTCCCCAGCACACGACATCCCCTCTCCCTAGCACACGACATCCCCTCTCTCCAGCACACGACATCCCCTCTCCCCAGCACACGACATCCCCTCTCCCCAGCACACGACACCCCCTCTCCCTAGCACACGACATCCCCTCTCCCTAGCACACGACACCCCCTCTCTCCAGCACAAACACGCCCTCTCCCCAGCGCACGACATCCTTTCTCCAGCGCACGACAACCCCACTCCCAGGCACACGACACCCCCTCTCCCCAGGACACGACACCCCCTCTCTCCAGTACACGACACCCCCTCTCTCCAGTGCACGACACCCCCTCTCTCCAGCACACGACATCCACTCTCTACAGCACACGACACCCCCTCTCTCCAGCACACGACACCCCCCTCTCCCCAGTACACGACACCCCATCTCTCCAGTACACGACATCCACTCTCTCCAGCACACGACACCCCCTCTCCCCAGCACACGACATCCCCTTTCCCCAGCACACGACACCACCTCTCTCCAGCACACGACACCCCCTCTCCCCAGCACACGACATACACTCTCTCCAGCACACGACACCCCCTCTCCCCAGCACACGACATCCACTCTCTACAGCACACGATACCCCCTCTCCCCAGCACACGACACCCCCTCTCTCCAGCACAAGACACACCCTCTCCCCGGCACCCGACACCTCCTCTCCCCAGCACACGACATCCCCCTCTCCCCAGCACACGACACCCCCTATCCCCAGCACACGACACACCCCTCTCCAGCACACGACACCCCCTCTCCCCAGCACACGACACCCCCAATCCCCAGCACACGACATCCCCTCTCCCCAGTACACGACACCCCCTCTCTCCAGAACACGACATCCCCTCTCTCCAGCACACGACACCCCCTCTCCCCAGCAACCGACATCCCCTCTCCCCAGCACACGACACCCCCTCTCTCCAGCACACGACACACCCTCTCTCCAGAACACGACATCCCTTCTCTCCAGCAAAAGACATCCCCTCTCTGCAGCACACGACACCCCCTCTCTCCAGCACACGACACACCCTCTCTCCAGAACACGACATCCCCTCTCTCCAGCACACGACACCCCCACTCTCCAGCACACGGCACCCCCCTCTCCAGCACACGACACCCCCTCACTCCAGCACACGACATCCCCTCTCCCCAGCAAAAGACATCCCCTCTCTCCAGCAAAAGACATCCCCTCTCTCCAGCACACGACACCCCCTCTCTCCAGCACACGACATCCCCCTCTCTCCAGCACACGACAACCCCTCTCTCCAGCACACGACATCCCCTCTCTCCAGCACACTACATCCCCTCTCTCCAGCACACGACACCCACTCTCTCCAGCACACGACACCCACTCTCTCCAGCACACGACACCCACTCTCTCCAGCACACGACACCCCCTCTCTCCAGTGCACGGCACCCCCTCTCTCCAGTACACGACACCCCCTCTCCCCAGCACACGACACCCCCTCTCTCCAGCACACGACACCCCCTCTCTCCAGCACACGACACCCCCTCTCCCCAGTACACGACACCCCATCTCTCCAGCACACGACACCCCCTCTCTCCAGCACACGACACCCCCTCTCTCCAGCACACGACACCCCCTCTCCCCAGTACACGACACCCCATCTCTCCAGTACACGACACCCCCTCTCCCCAGCACACGACACCCCCTCTCCCCAGCACACTACATCCCCTCTCTCCAGAACACGACACCCACTCTCCCCAGTACACGACACCCCCTCTCTCCAGCACACGACACCCCCTCTCTCCAGCACACGACACCCCCTCTCCCCAGCACACTACATCCCCTCTCTCCAGAACACGACACCCACTCTCTCCAGCACACGACACCCCCTCTCTCCAGCACACTACATCCCCTCTCCCCAGTACACGACACCCCCTCTCCAGCACACGACATCTCCTCTCTCCAGCACGCGACACCCCCTCTCCCCAGCACACGACACCCCCTCTCTCCAGCACACTACATCCCCTCTCCCCAGTACACGACACCCCCTCTCCAGCACACGACATCTCCTCTCTCCAGCACGCGACACCCCCTCTCCCCAGTACACGACACCCCATCTCTCCAGTACACGACACCCCCTCTCCCCAGCACACGACACCCCCTCTCCCCAGCACACGACACCCCCTCTCTCCAGCACACGACACCCCCTCTCTCCAGCACACGACACCCCCTCTCCCCAGTACACGACACCCCATCTCTCCAGTACACGACACCCCCTCTCCCCAGCACACGACACCCCCTCTCCCCAGCACACGACACCCCCTCTCTCCAGCACACGACACCCCCTCTCTCCAGCACACGACACCCCCTCTCCCCAGCACACGACACCCCCTCTCCCCAGCACACGACACCCCCTCTCTCCAGCACACGACACCCCCTCTCTCCAGCACACGACACCCCCTCTCCCCAGTACACGACACCCCATCTCTCCAGTACACGACACCCCCTCTCCCCAGCACACGACACCCCCTCTCCCCAGCACACGACACCCCCTCTCTCCAGCACACGACACCCCCTCTCTCCAGCACACGACACCCCCTCTCCCCAGCACACTACATCCCCTCTCTCCAGAACACGACACCCACTCTCTCCAGCACACGACACCCCCTCTCTCCAGCACACTACATCCCCTCTCCCCAGTACACGACACCCCCTCTCCAGCACACGACATCTCCTCTCTCCAGCACGCGACACCCCCTCTCCCCAGCACACGACACCCCCTCTCTCCAGCACACTACATCCCCTCTCCCCAGTACACGACACCCCCTCTCCAGCACACGACATCTCCTCTCTCCAGCACGCGACACCCCCTCTCCCCAGTACACGACACCCCATCTCTCCAGTACACGACACCCGCTCTCCCCAGCACACGACACCCCCTCTCCCCAGCACACGACACCCCCTCTCTCCAGCACACGACACCCCCTCTCTCCAGCACACGACACCCCCTCTCCCCAGTACACGACACCCCATCTCTCCAGTACACGACACCCCCTCTCCCCAGCACACGACACCCCCTCTCCCCAGCACACGACACCCCCTCTCTCCAGCACACGACACCCCCTCTCTCCAGCACACGACACCCCCTCTCCCCAGCACACGACACCCCCTCTCTCCAGCACACGACACCCCCCTCTCTCCAGCACACGACACCCCCTCTCTCCAGCACACGACACCCCCTCTCCCCAGCACACGACACCCCCTCTCTCCAGCACACGACACCCCCTCTCCCCAGCACACGACACCCCCCTCTCCCCAGCACACGACACCCCCTCTCTCCAGCACACGACACCCCCCTCTCTCCAGCACACGACACCCCCTCTCCCCAGCACACGACACCCCCCTCTCTCCAGCACACGACACCCCCTCTCTCCAGCACACGACACCCCCTCTCTCCAGCACACGACACCCCCTCTCCCCAGCACACGACATCCCCTCTCTCCAGCACACGACACCCCCTCTCCCCAGCACACGACACCCCCTCTCTCCAGCACACGACACCCCCTCTCCCCAGCACACGACACCCCCTCTCTCCAGCACACGACACCCCCTCTCTCCAGCACACGACACCCCCTCTCCCCAGCACAGGACACCCCCTCTCCCCAGCACACGACAGTCCCCCACCCCCACCCCCGTCGATCCGACCGTGACCTCCCTCACCGGGAGGGATTCTCCGGCCCTGGAGTCCGCGACCTCTTTCCGTACCGAGCTCCGTGGGCGGGTCTGTGGAATCCGGGAGGACACAGAGCGGGGTCCCGTCCCGAGACCGACCGCGGGAACTGACCTGCGGGACGGCCGGCGAGCTCACCCCCAGCGTGGACGTCTCCGAGATGTCGGCAGGAGCAAACCTGTCTTGGTGTCGGGAACAGAAAAAGATACAGGCGGCTCCGGGCGTCCGCACTGACGTTTCACCGCGGCTGAAGGACGCCGGCTGGACGTGGGGGCTGGGGGGGGGGGGGTGGGGCCGAAACAGGGAGATCATTGTTCTGTAAAATCAAATTTCTCATGGTCAAATTTTATTTATAGATCTTCTAGAAACATATAGAATCATGAAGTGGGTAGATAAGATAGAGGCAGGAACGTCGTTTCCGCTGGTCGTTGAGAGTCGGGGGTGGGGGGGAGTAGATTTAGGATGGAGATGAAGAGGAACAGCTTTTCCCAGAGGGTGGCGAATCTGTGGAATTCTCTGCCCAATGAAGCAGTTTGGATTTTTGCACAGTGGGGGAATTAAGGGATATGGGGGAATTAAGGGATATGGGGGAATTAAGAGTTATGGGGGAATTAAGGGATATGGGGGAATTAAGGGTTATGCGGGAATTAAGGGATATGGGGGAATTAAGGGTTATGCGGGAATTAAGGGTTATGCGGGAATTAAGGGTTATGCGGGAATTAAGAGTTATGGGGGGAATTAATTGTGGGGGAATTAAGGGTTATGGGGGAATTAAGAGTTGTGGCGGAATTAAGAGTTGTGGGGGAATTAAGGGATATGGGGGAATTAAGAGTTATGGGGGAATTAAGGGTTATGAGGGAATTAAGAGTTATGGGGGAAGTAAGGGTTATGGGGGAATTAAGTTATGGGGGAATTAAGGGTTATGGGGGAATTAAGAGTTATGGGGGAATTAAGAGTTATGGGGGAATTAATTGTGGGGGAATTAAGGGTTATGGGGAATTAAGAGTTCTGGGGGAATTGAGTTGTGGGGGAATTAAGGGATATGGGGGAATTAAGAGTTATGGGGGAATTAAGGGTTATGTGGGAATTAAGGGTTATGGGGGAATTAAGGGATATGGGGGAATTAAGGAATATGGGGGAAAGGCAGGTCGGTGGAGACGAGTCCACGGCCAGATCAGCCGTGATCTTATTGAATGGCGGCCAGGCTCGACGGGCCGGATGCCCGCCTCCCGCTCCTGTTCCTTATGTTCTTATTTTGAAGGGGCCTTGACTTCTCACAGAACAGAGAGCACTAAAGTACAGGCCCTTCGGCCCACAATGTCGTGCCGTCCTTTTAACCAACTTCAGGATCAATCGAGACAGCAACGACCCGGCACTCAGCGTCAGTGAGACCGAAGAGCTGATGGTGGGCTTCAGGAAGGGTGAGACGAGGGAGCACACGCCAGTCCTCACCGAGGGATCAGAGGTGGAGAGAGTGAGCAGCTTCAAGTTCCTGGGTGTCAAGATCTCTGAAGATCTAACCTGGTCCCAACACATCCATGCAGACAGAAAGCAGGCCCGACTGTGGCTATATCCCGTTTAGAGTTTGGGGAGATTTGTTCTGTCACTTAAAACACACAAAAACTTCCACAGATGTAACTTGGGGAGCATTCTGACTGGCTGCATCACCGTCTGGTATGGGGGGATGGGGGCTACTGCACAGGATGGGAATAAACCGTAGGGAGTTGTAAACTCAGTCAGCTCCATCACGGGCAGCAGCCGTCGTATCCAGGGCATCTTCAAGGAGCGATGCCTCAGAAAGGCAGCGTCCATCATTAAGGACCCCCATCACCCAGGACATGCCCTCTTCTCATTGTTACCATCAGGGAGGAGGTACAGGAGCCTGAAGACACACACTCAACGATTCAGGAACAGCTTCTTCCCCTCTGCCATCAGGGAGGAGGTACAGGAGCCTGAAGACACACACTCGACGATTCAGGAACAGCCCCTTCCCCTCTGCCGTCAGGGAGGAGGTACAGGAGCCTGAAGACACACACTCAACGATTCAGGAACAGCTTCTTCCCCTCTGCCATCAGGGCGGGGGTACAGGAGCCTGAAGACACACAGTCAACGATTCAGGAACAGCTTCTTCCCCTCTGCCATCAGGGAGGAGGTACAGGAGCCTGAAGACACACACTCAGCGATTCAGGAACAGCTTCTTCTCCTCTGCCAACCTTGTATGTATGTATGTATAGTGTAATTCAGTTCTTCTATATTTATCATGCATTGCATTGTACTGCCGATGCAAAGTGAATTTCATGATATATTAAACCTGTTTCTGATCCTGGTAAATCTCCTCTGCATCCTCTCTAAAGCCTCCACATTCTTCCTATAATGAGGTGACCAGAACTGAACACAATTCTCCAAATTTGAGGAAGGACATTCTTGCTATTGAGGGAGGGCAGCGCAGGCTCACAAGGTTAATTCCCAGAATGGCGGGACTGTCATATGTTGAAAGATTGGTGCGACTGGGCTTGTATACACTGTAATTTAGAAGGATGAGAGGAGATCTGATTGAAACATATCAGATTATTAAGGGATTGGACACACTGGAGGCAGGAAGCAAGTTCCTGCTGATGGGTGAGTCCAGAACTAGAGGCCACAGTTTAAGAATAAGGGGTAGGCCATTTAGAACTGAGATGCGGAAAAACTTTTCCACCCAGAGAGTGGTGGATCTGTGGAATGCTCTGCCCCAGAAGGCAGTGGAGGCCAAGTCTCTGGATGCATTCAAGAGAGAGTTAGATAGAGCTCTTATAGATAGCGGGGTCAAGGGATATGGGGAGAGGGCAGGAACGGGGTACTGATTGTGTATGATCAGCCATGATCACAGTGAATGGTGGTTCTGGCTAGAAGGGCCGAATGGCCTACTCCTGCACCTACTGTCTGTTGTCTATTGTCTAAGTATGGTCTGACCAGGGTTTTACAGAGCTGCAACGTTACCTCATGATATAGGTATATAAAATGATGAGGGGTATAGATAGGGTAAATGCAAGCAGGCTGATTTCCCGAGGCAGCGGGAAGAGCAGACCGAGCCCGCGGAGAGGAGGCTGGTTTCCGTGATGAGCTGAGCCGTGCCCACGGCTCTCCGTGGTTTCCCGCGGTCACGGGCAGAACCGTTCCGGTACAGAGCCGGGATGGGACGGTGCGTTGATAAATCTTGGAGATGGGGATGTGCTGAAAATCTTTTTCCACCTGCGGAAGTATTGGTGAACTTTCTAGGCCACAGAGTTAGACGAGGATGCTTAAAAACATGGAAAACCTACAGCATAAAACAGGCCTTTCGGCCCACAATGCTATGCTGAACAAGTCCTTAGTTTAGAAATTACCTATGCTTGCCCATAGCCCTCTATTTTTCTAAGCTCCATGTACCCGTCCAGGAGTCTCTTATTGTATCCGTCCCCACCACCGTCACCAGCAGCCCAGTCCACACACTCACCACTCTCTGCGTAAAAAACTTACCCCTGACATCTCCTCTGTACCTACTCGCCAGCCATCAACTTGGTCCCAAAGATGTGTGGAGTCAGTAGGTTAATTGGCTGTAGTAAATTGCCCACCGGTCAGAAGAGTGTGCGTGTGTGTGTGTGTGTGTGTGTGTGTGTGTGTGTGTGTGTGTGTGTGTGTGTGTGTGTGTGAGAGAGAGTGAGCGTGGATGTGTGTGAGAGTGAGCGTGGATGTGAGTGTGGATGTGTGTGAGTGAGTGTGGATGTGTGTGAGAGTGAGCGTGGATGTGTGTGTGAGTGAGTGTGGATGTGTGTGAGAGTGAGCGTGGATGTGTGTGAGAGTGAGTGTGGATGTGAGTGTGAGTGAGCGTGGATGTGTGTGTGAGTGAGTGTGGATGTTAGTGTGAGTGAGTGTAGATGTGAGTGTGAGTGAGTGTAGATGTGAGTGTGTGTGTGGATGTGTGTGTGAGTGAGCGTGGATGTGAGTGTGAGTGAGTGTAGATGTGAGAGTGAGTGAGTGCAGATGTGTGTGAGAGTGAGCGTGGATGTGAGTGTGAGTGAGCGTGGATGTGTGTGTGAGTGAGTGTGGATGTGAGTGTGAGCGAGTGTGGATGTGTGTGAGTGTGTGTGGATGTGTGTGAGAGTGAGTGTGGATGTGTGTGTGTGACTGTGGATGTGTGTGAGTGAACGTGGATGTGTGTGAGAGTGAACGTGGATGTGAGTGTGAGTGAGCGTGGATGTGTGTGTGAGTGAGTGTGGATGTGAGTGACAGTGAGTGTGGATGTGAGTGTGAGTGTGGATGTGTGTGAGTGAACGTGGATGTGTGTGAGAGTGAACGTGGATGTGAGTGTGGATGTGTGTGAGAAGCGTGGATGTGAGTGTGAGTGAGCGTGGATGTGTGTGTGAGTGAGTGTGGATGTGAGTGAGAGTGAGCGTGGATGTGAGTGTGAGTGAGCGTGGATGTGTGTGTGAGTGAGCGTGGATGTGTGTGTGAGTGAGAGTGTGAGTGAGCGTGGATGTGTGTGTGAGTGTGGATGTGTGTGTGAGTGAGCGTGGATGTGTGTGTGAGTGAGTGTAGATGTGAGTGTGAGTGAGTGTGGATGTGTGTGAGTGAGTGTGGATGTGAGTGTGAGTGAATGTGGATGTGTGTGAGTGAGTGTGGATGTGAGTGTCAGTGAGTGTGGATGTGAGTGTGAGTGAGTGTGGATGTGTGTGTGAGTGAACGTGGATGTGAGCGAGGATGTGAGTGTGAGTGTGGATGTGTGTGTCAGTGAGTGTGGATGTGAGTGTGAGTGAGTGTGGATGTGTGTGTGAGTGAACGTGGATGTGAGCGAGGATGTGAGTGTGAGTGTGGATGTGTGTGTGTGAGTGTGGATGTGAGTGTGAGTGAGTGTGGATGTGAGTGAGAGTGAGTGTGGATGTGAGTGTGAGTGTGGATGTGTGTGTGAGTGAGCGTGGATGTGAGTGTGAGTGAGTGTGGATGTGTGTGAGAGTGAATGTGGATGTGTGTGAGAGTGAGCGTGGATGTGTGTGTGTGAGTGAGTGTAGATGTGAGTGTGAGTGAGTGTGGATGTGAGTGTGAGTGTGGATGTGTGTGTGAGTGAGCATGGATGTGAGTGTGAGTGAGTGTGGATGTGTGTGAGAGTGAGTGTGGATGTGTGTGAGAGTGAGCGTGGATGTATGTGTGAGTGAGTGTGGATGTGTGTGAGAGTGAGCGTGGATGTGTGTGAGTGTGAATGAGCGTGGATGTGTGTGTGTGAGTGAGTGTGGATGTTAGTGTGAGTGAGTGTAGATGTGAGTGTGTGTGTGGATGTGTGTGTGAGTGAGCGTGGATGTGAGTGTGAGTGAGTGTAGATGTGAGTGTGAGTGAGTGTGGATGTGAGTGAGTGTGTATGTGGATGTGTGTGTGAGAGAGCGTGGATGTGAGTGCGAGTGAGTGTAGATGTGAGTGTGAGAGAGTGTGGATGTGAGTGTGAGTGAGTGTGGATGTGAGTGTGTGTGTGAGTGAGCGTGGATGTGAGTGTGAGTGAGTGTAGATGTGAGTGTGAGTGAGTGTGAGTGAGTGTGGATGTGTGTGAGAAAGAGAGAGAGGGGTAGATATGTGGAGGGCAGTTGATGGGAGTGTGGGGAGAATCATCGGCTGGTGCGCTATCGATGGGCCGATTCCTCCTCCTCCGACGTCCCCACTCCACCCCGGAGGAGCTCTGCCAGGGGCCGAGGTAGAGGCAGAAATTATTTATTTATTGGGGTACAGTGCAGAACAGGGATTTCCGGCCCTCCAGGCAGCGTTGCCCAGCAACCGTGGACTAATCACGGGCAATAATTTACAATGAGCAATTAACCTGCCAACCAGTACGTCTTCGGACTGTGGGAGGAAACCGGAGCACCGGGGTGGAGGGGGGAGTATCTACACGGTCATGGGGAGATCGTACAATCTCCTCACAGGCGGCAGTGGGAATCAAACCTGGGTTGTCTGTACCGTAAAGCGTTGTACTGACCACCAGAGTACTCTACCACCCTTTGGGGGCATTTAGAAGACTCTTCAAAGGGTACATGGATGATGGAGAAATTGAGAGCACGTCTCACGAGGAGAGTTTGAGCGAGCTGGGGCTTTTCTCTCGGGAGTGAATGAGGATGAGAGGTGGCTTGATAGAGGGGTACAAGATGGTAAGAGGCACAGATCGAGTGGACAGTCGGAGACTTTTCCCCCGGGTGGAAGTGGCTCATACGAGGGAGCGTGATTGTTAGGTGATTGGAGGAAAGTCTGGGGGTGGGGGGATGTCAGGGGTAGTTTTTTTCACACTGAGGGTGGTGGGTGTGTGGAATCCCCTGGTGGGAGAGGTGGATACATTAGGGACAATTTAGAGACACTTGGGCACATGGGTGATGGGCTTCCGAGATTGACAGAGTGGAACTGTTCCACTTTAAAAGCCCTCCCGCACTGGCTTCCTGTCACTGCTGGATACGATGGACATTAGAAGGATTCTCCGCTGCTGTTTCCGTTGTTAGCCCTGAACCTGGAGGGCCGGTGGACCACTCTCTGTCTGACCTCTGCCCTTTGACCCTGTTTGGCATGGGTGACCCCACCAAGGGCCAAAGCCCCGACTCCAGCCAACGTCGCTCTCCGGGTCACTGAGGCAGGCGAGCCTCCGAACCCTACGACAGGGTGGTGGTCCTCTCGGAGGTGTGTACATTGGGGAAAGACCCCGGACTGGAACTTGCCCGCTGGTACTGAAGACTGGTGAGCGTTAACGGAGCGGGCAGGAGGAGAGAGATCTCTGGGATTCGGCCAACATTTCTGCCGAGCACCGGAGGAGCTGGAGGGAGGAGGATCCCTCGCTCTCCGAGAACGAGAACTCGTGTGACTGAGGAGGCACTTGGTGAGGTTCTCCGAGCATACCGGAGCAAGTCTAGGGAGAGCGTCCTCACGTCAGCCCTTACTGTCTGGTACCCCTCTCACAACACGTGAGAACCGTAGCGGACCATCACCTTGGCGGAAAGGCGTCTGGCCGCGGTCTGGCTGCTCTGTGTCCGGGGCGAAGACGTGGGCAGGACAAATGATTCTGACCCACACCCAGCAAACCACCTTTCCCAAAAGCTCTACAGGGCTTTTAAAACAAAATCTTATAGAAGTTTCTTCCCCCGGGCAGTTAATCTGATCAACCATTAATCTTCCTCCCCAACCCCCTCTATCACCTCAGTAAAGAATTCAAACCATTTCTTATAATGTTGTTGACATTGTAAATTCACGTTGGGATTGATGTATTTATGCACAGTTTATTCCAGTTTAACCCCTATTTTTATTTTTAAATAATTATTTATTATTTATCATTGTTAAACGTTGTTGCATGTCACAGCCTGACTGACACCCCACGGCAAATTCCCAATGCACGTAAGCATTGGAAATTGTTTGGAAAGTGTGCGGCTTGAGTCGCTGGTGGGGGGTCGAGTCACTGGTGAGGGGTCGAGTCGCTGGTGATCGGGTCGAGTCACTGGGGGGGGTCGAGTCGCTGGTGAGGGGTCGAGTCACTGGGGGGGGTCGAGTGGCTGGTGGGGGGTCGAGTCGCTGGTGAGGGGTCGAGTCACTGGTGGGGGGTCGAGTCGCTGGTGAGGGGTCGAGTCCCTGGTGGGGGGTCGAGTCCCTGGTGAGGGGTCGAGTCCCTGGTGGGGGGTCGAGTCCCTGGTGGGGGGTCGAGTCACTGGTGAGGGGTCGAGTCGCTGGTGAGGGGTCGAGTCCCTGGTGGGGGGTCGAGTCGCTGGTGAGGGGTCGAGTCCCTGGTGGGGGGTCGAGTCCCTGGTGAGGGGTCGAGTCAACTGTGGTGGGGGGTCGAATCACTGGTGAGGGGTCGAGTCACTGGTGAGGGGTCGAGTCCCTGGTGGGGGGTCGAGTCCCTGGTGAGGGGTCGAGTCGCTGGTGGGGGGTCGAGTCACTGGTGAGGGGTCGAGTCACTGGTGGGGGGTCGAGTCACTGGTGAGGGGTCGAGTCGCTGGTGAGGGGTCGAGTCGCTGGTGGGGGGTCGAGTCGCTGGTGAGGGGTCGAGTCGCTGGTGAGAGGTCGAGTCGCTGGTGGGGGGTCGAGTCGCTGGTGGGGGGTCGAGTCGCTGGTGAGGGGTCGAGTCACTGGTGGGGGGTCGAGTCACTGGTGGGGGGTCGAGTCGCTGATGGGGGGTCGAGTCCCTGGTGGGGGGTCGAGTCCCTGGTGGGGGGTCGAGTCGCTGATGGGGGGTCGAGTCCCTGGTGGGGGGTCGAGTCACCGGTGGGTGGTCGAGTCGCTGATGGGGGGTCGAGTCCCTGGTGGGGGGTCGAGTCACTGGTGGGGGGTCGAGTCGCTGGTGGGGGGTCGAGTGGCTGGTGGGGGGTCGAGTGGCTGGTGAGGTGTCGAGTCGCTGATGGGGGGTCGAGTCGCTGGTGGGGGGTCGAGTCGCTGGTGAGGGGTCGAGTCGCTGGTGGGGAGTCGAGTCGCTGGTGTGGGGTCGAGTCGCTGGTGAGGGGTCGAGTCGCTGGTGATCGGGTCGAGTCGCTGGTGATCGGGTCGAGTCGCTGGTGGGGGGTCGAGTCGCAGGTGGGGGTCGAGTCGCTGGTGGGGGGTCGAGACGCTGGTGAGGGGTCGAGTCGCTGGTGAGAGGTCGAGTCACTGGTGGGGGGTCGAGTCGCTGGTGGGGGGTCGAGTCGCTGGTGAGGGGTCGAGTCACTGGTGGGGGGTCGAGTCACTGGTGGGGGGTCGAGTCGCTGATGGGGGGTCGAGTCCCTGGTGGGGGGTCGAGTCACTGATGGGGGGTCGAGTCCCTGGTGGGGGGTCGAGTCGCTGATTGGGGGTCGAGTCCCTGGTGGGGGGTCGAGTCACTGGTGGGTGGTCGAGTCGCTGATGGGGGGTCGAGTCCCTGGTGGGGGGTCGAGTCACTGGTGGGTGGTCGAGTCGCTGTGGGGGGTCGAGTGGCTGGTGGGGGGTCGAGTGGCTGGTGAGGTGCCGAGTCGCTGATGGGGGGTCGAGTCGCTGGTGAGGGGTCGAGTCGCTGGTGGGGGGTCGAGTCGCTGGTGAGGGGTCGAGTCGCTGGTGGGGGGTCGAGTCGCTGGTGGGGGGTCGAGTCGCTGGTGATCGGGTCGAGTCGCTGGTGGGGGGTCGAGTCGCTGGTGGGGGTCGAGTCGCTGGTGATCGGGTCGAGTCGCTGGTGGGGGTCGAGTCGCTGGTGATCGGGTCGAGTCACTGGTGAGGGGTCGAGTCCCTGGTGATCGGGTCGAGTCACTGGTGAGGGGTCGAGTCCCTGGTGAGGGGTCGAGTCAACTGTGGTGGGGTCGAATCACTGGTGAGGGGTCGAGTCACTGGTGAGGGGTCGGGTCCCTGGTGGGGGGTCGAGTCCCTGGTGAGGGGTCGAGTCGCTGGTGGGGGGTCGAGTCACTGGTGAGGGGTCGAGTCACTGGTGGGGGGTCGAGTCGCTGGTGAGGGGTCGAGTCGCTGGTGGGGGGTCGAGTCGCTGGTGAGGGGTCGAGTCCCTGGTGGGGGGTCGAGTCGCTGGTGATCGGGTAGAGTCGCTGGTGGGGGGTCGAGTCGCTGGTGGGGGGGTCGAGTCACTGGTGGGGGGTCGAGTCGCTGGAGGGGGGTCGAGTCGCTGGAGGGGGGGTCGAGTCTCTGGTGAGAGGTCGAGTCGCTGGTGGGGGGTCGAGTCGCTGGTGAGGGGTCGAGTCGCTGGTGAGAGGTCGAGTCACTGGTGGGGGGTCGAGTCGCTGGTGGGGGGTCGAGTCGCTGGTGAGGGGTCGAGTCGCTGGTGAGAGGTCGAGTCACTGGTGGGGGGTCGAGTCGCTGGTGAGGGGTCGAGTCACTGGTGGGGGGTCGAGTCTCTGGTGAGAGGTCGAGTCACTGGTGGGGGGTCGAGTCTCTGGTGAGAGGTCGAGTCACTGGTGGGGGGTCGAGTCTCTGGTGAGAGGTCGAGTCACTGGTGGGGGGTCGAGTCGCTGGAGATCGGGTAGAGTCGCTGGTGAGGGGTCGAGTCGCTGGTGAGGGGTCGAGTCACTGGTGGGGGGTCGAGTCGCTGATGGGGGGTCGAGTCGCTGGTGAGGGGTCGAGTCACTGGTGGGGGGTCGAGTCACTGGTGGGGGGTCGAGTCGCTGATGGGGGGTCGAGTCCCTGGTGGGGGGTCGAGTCACTGATGGGGGGTCGAGTCCCTGGTGGGGGGTCGAGTCGCTGATGGGGGGTCGAGTCCCTGGTGGGGGGTCGAGTCACCGGTGGGTGGTCGAGTCGCTGATGGGGGGGTCGAGTCCCTGGTGGGGGGTCGAGTCACTGGTGGGGGGTCGAGTCGCTGGTGGGGGGTCGAGTCATTGGTGGGGGGTCGAGTCGCTGGTGGGGGTCGAGTCGCTGGTGAGGGGTCGAGTCGCTGGTGGGGGGGTAGAGTCGCTGGTGAGGGGTCGAGTCGCTGGTGGGGGGTCGAGTCGCTGGTGAGGGGTCGAGTCGCTGGTGAGGGGTCGAGTCACTGGTGGGGGGTCGAGTCACTGGTGGGGGGTCGAGTCGCTGATGGGGGGTCGAGTCCCTGTTGGGGGGTCGAGTCACTGATGGGGGGTCGAGTCCCTGGTGGGGGGTCGAGTCGCTGATTGGGGGTCGAGTCCCTGGTGGGGGGTCGAGTCACTGGTGGGGGGTCGAGTCGCTGGTGAGGGGTCGAGTCGCTGGTGAGGGGTCGAGTCCCTGGTGGGGGGTCGAGTCGCTGGTGGGGGGTCGAGTCCCTGGTGAGGGGTCGAGTCCCTGGTGGGGGGTCGAGTCGCTGGTGGGGGGTCGAGTCGCTGGTGAGGGGTCGAGTCACTGGTGAGGGTTCGAGTCGCTGGTGGGGGGTCGAGTCCCTGGTGGGGGGTCGAGTCGCTGGTGGGGGGTCGAGTCCCTGGTGAGGGGTCGAGTCGCTGGTGGGGAGTCGAGTCGCTGGTGAGGGGTCGAGTCGCTGGTGATCGGGTCGAGTCACTGGTGAGGGGTCGAGTCCCTGGTGAGGGGTCGAGTCGCTGGTGAGGGGTCGAGTCGCTGGTGGGGGTCGAGTCGCTGGTGGGGGTCGAGTCACTGGTGAGGGGTCGAGTCGCTGGAGATCGGGTCGAGTCACTGGTGGGGGGTCGAGTCATTGGTGGGGGGTCGAGTCACTGGTGGGGGGTCGAGTCACTGGTGGGGGGTCGAGTCACTGGTGGGGGGTCGAGTCGCTGGTGAAGGGTCGAGTCACTGGGGGGGGTCGAGTCGCTGGTGGGGGGTCGAGTCGCTGGTGGGGGGGTCGAGTCACTGGTGTGGGGTCAAGTCCCTGGTGGGGGGGGTCGAGTCGCTGGTGGGGGGGTCGAGTCACTGGTTTGGGGTCAAGTCCCTGGTGGGGGGGTCGAGTCGCTGGTGGGGGGTCGAGTCGCTGGTGATCGGGTCGAGTCACTGGTGGGGGGTCGAGTCACTGGTAGGGGGGTCGAGTCACTGGTGGGGGGTCGAGTCGCTGGTGAGGGGTCGAGTCGCTGGTGGGGGCTCGAGTCCCTGGTGGGGGGTCGAGTCGCTGGTGAGGGGTCGAGTCACTGGTGGGGGGTCGAGTCGCTGGTGGGGGGTCGAGTCGCTGGTGAGGGGTCGAGTCCCTGGTGGGGGGTCGAGTCCCTGGTGGGGGGTCGAGTCGCTGGTGAGGAGTCTAGTCCCTGGTGAGGGGTCGAGTCCCTGGTGGGGGGTCGAGTCCCTGGTGGGGGGTCGAGTCACTGGTGAGGGGTCGAGTCGCTGGTGAGGGGTCGAGTCCCTGGTGAGGGGTCGAGTCCCTGGTGGGGGGTCGAGTCCCTGGTGGGGGGTCGAGTCACTGGTGAGGGGTCGAGTCGCTGGTGAGGGGTCGAGTCCCTGGTGAGGGGCCGAGTCCCTGGTGGGGGGTCGAGTCCCTGGTGGGGGGTCGAGTCGCTGGTGAGGGGTCGAGTCACTGGTGAGGGGTCGAGTCCCTGGTGGGGGGTCGAGTCGCTGGTGAGGGGTCGAGTCGCTGGTGAGGAGTCGAGTCACTGGTGATCGGGTCGAGTCGCTGGTGGGGGGTCGAGTCGCTGGTGAGGGGTCGAGTCACTGGTGAGGGGTCGAGTCACTGGTGGGGGGTCGAGTCGCTGGTGAGGGGTCGAGTCGCTGGTGGGGGGTCGAGTCGCTGGTGAGGGGTCGAGTCAACTGTGGTGGGGGGTCGAATCACTGGTGAGGGGTCGAGTCACTGGTGAGGGGTCGAGTCCCTGGTGGGGGGTCGAGTCCCTGGTGAGGGGTCGAGTCGCTGGTGGGGGGTCGAGTCACTGGTGAGGGGTCGAGTCACTGGTGGGGGGTCGAGTCGCTGGTGAGGGGTCGAGTCGCTGGTGGGGGGTCGAGTCGCTGGTGAGGGGTCGAGTCCCTGGTGGGGGGTCGAGTCACTGGTGATCGGGTAGAGTCGCTGGTGGGGGGTCGAGTCGCTGGTGGGGGGGTCGAGTCACTGGTGGGGGGTCGAGTCGCTGGAGGGGGGTCGAGTCGCTGGTGGGGGGGTCGAGTCTCTGGTGAGGGGTCGAGTCGCTGGTGGGGGGTCGAGTCGCTGGTGAGGGGTCGAGTCGCTGGTGAGAGGTCGAGTCACTGGTGGGGGGTCGAGTCGCTGGTGGGGGGTCGAGTCACTGGTGGGGGGTCGAGTCACTGGTGGGGGGTCGAGTCGCTGATGGGGGGTCGAGTCCCTGGTGGGGGGTCGAGTCACTGATGGGGGGTCGAGTCCCTGGTGGGGGGTCGAGTCACTGATGGGGGGTCGAGTCCCTGGTGGGGGGTCGAGTCGCTGATGGGGGGTCGAGTCCCTGGTGGGGGGTCGAGTCACCGGTGGGTGGTCGAGTCGCTGATGGGGGGTCGAGTCCCTGGTGGGGGGTCGAGTCACTGGTGGGGGGTCGAGTCGCTGATGGGGGGTCGAGTCCCTGGTGGGGGGTCGAGTCACTGATGGGGGGTCGAGTCCCTGGTGGGGGGTCGAGTCACTGGTGGGGGGTCGAGTCCCTCGTGGGGGGTCGAGTCACTGGTGGGGGGTCGAGTCGCTGGTGGGGGGTCGAGTGGCTGGTGGGGGGTCGAGTGGCTGGTGAGGTGTCGAGTCGCTGATGGGGGGTCGAGTCGCTGGTGGGGGGTCGAGTCGCTGGTGAGGGGTCGAGTCGCTGGTGGGGGGTCGAGTCGCTGGTGGGGGGTCGAGTCGCTGGTGATCGGGTCGAGTCGCTGGTGATCGGGTCGAGTCCCTGGTGGGGGGTCGAGTCGCTGGTGGGGGGTCGAGTCCCTGGTGATCGGGTCGAGTCGCTGGTGATCGGGTCAAGTCGCTGGTGAGGGGTCGAGTCACTGGTGGGGGGTCGAGTCGCTGGTGGGGGGTCCAGTCGCTGGTGAGGGGTCGTGTCCCTGGTGGGGGGTCGAGTCGCTGGTGAGGGGTCGAGTCCCTGGTGAGGGGTCGAGTCCCTGGTGGGGGGTCGAGTCCCTGGTGGGGGGTCTAGTCACTGGTGAGGGGTCGAGTCGCTGGTGAGGGGTCGAGTCCCTGGTGAGGGGTCGAGTCCCTGGTGGGGGGTCGAGTCCCTGGTGGGGGGTCGAGTCGCTGGTGAGGGGTCGAGTCCCTGGTGGGGGGTCGAGTCCCTGGTGAGGGGTCGAGTCAACTGTGGTGGGGGGTCGAATCACTGGTGAGGGGTCGAGTCACTGGTGAGGGGTCGAGTCCCTGGTGGGGGGTCGAGTCCCTGGTGAGGGGTCGAGTCGCTGGTGGGGGGTCGAGTCACTGGTGAGGGGTCGAGTCACTGGTGGGGGGTCGAGTCGCTGGAGATCGGGTCGAGTCACTGGTGGGGGGTCGAGTCATTGGTGGGGGGTCGAGTCACTGGTAGGGGGGTCGAGTCACTGGTGGGGGGTCGAGTCGCTGGTGAGGGGTCGAGTCGCTGGTGGGGGGTCGAGTCGCTGGTGGGGGGTCGAGTCCCTGGTGGGGTGTCGAGTCGCTGGTGAGGGGTCGAGTCGCTGGTGAGGGGTCGAGTCACTGGTGGGGGGTCGAGTCGCTGGTGAGGGGTCGAGTCACTGGTGAGGGGTCGAGTCCCTGGTGATCGGGTCGAGTCCCTGGTGGGGGGTCGAGTCGCTGGTAGGGGGTCGAGTCACTGGTGGGGGGTCGAGTCGCTGGTGGGGGGTCGAGTCGCTGGTAGGGGGTCGAGTCACTGGTGGGGGGTCGAGTACCTGGTGGGGGGTCGAGTCCCTGGTGATCGGGTCGAGTCGCTGGTGATCGGGTCGAGTCGCTGGTGAGGGATCGAGTCACTGGTGGGGGGTCGAGTCGCTGGTGAGGGGTCGAGTCGCTGGTGAGGGGTCGAGTCCCTGGTGAGGGGTCGAGTCCCTGGTGGGGGGTCGAGTCCCTGGTGGGGGGTCGAGTCACTGGTGAGGGGTCGAGTCGCTGGTGAGGGGTCGAGTCCCTGGTGAGGGGTCGAGTCCCTGGTGGGGGGTCGTGTCCCTGGTGGGGGGTCGAGTCGCTGGTGAGGGGTCGAGTCCCTGGTGGGGGGTCGAGTCCCTGGTGAGGGGTCGAGTCAACTGTGGTGGGGTCGAGTCCCTGGTGAGGGGTCGAGTCGCTGGTGGGGGGTCGAGTCACTGGTGAGGGGTCGAGTCACTGGTGGGGGGTCGAGTCGCTGGTGAGGGGTCGAGTCGCTGGTGGGGGGTCGAGTCGCTGGTGAGGGGTCGAGTCCCTGGTGGGGGGTCGAGTCGCTGGTGATCGGGTAGAGTCGCTGGTGGGGGGGTCGAGTCGCTGGTGGGGGGGTCGAGTCACTGGTGGGGGGTCGAGTCGCTGGAGGGGGGTCGAGTCGCTGGAGGGGGGGTCGAGTCTCTGGTGAGAGGTCGAGTCGCTGGTGGGGGGTCGAGTCGCTGGTGAGGGGTCGAGTCGCTGGTGAGAGGTCGAGTCACTGGTGGGGGGTCGAGTCGCTGGTGGGGGGTCGAGTCGCTGGTGAGGGGTCGAGTCGCTGGTGAGAGGTCGAGTCACTGGTGGGGGGTCGAGTCGCTGGTGAGGGGTCGAGTCACTGGTGGGGGGTCGAGTCTCTGGTGAGAGGTCGAGTCACTGGTGGGGGGTCGAGTCTCTGGTGAGAGGTCGAGTCACTGGTGGGGGGTCGAGTCTCTGGTGAGAGGTCGAGTCACTGGTGGGGGGTCGAGTCGCTGGAGATCGGGTAGAGTCGCTGGTGAGGGGTCGAGTCGCTGGTGAGGGGTCGAGTCACTGGTGGGGGGTCGAGTCGCTGATGGGGGGTCGAGTCGCTGGTGAGGGGTCGAGTCACTGGTGGGGGGTCGAGTCACTGGTGGGGGGTCGAGTCGCTGATGGGGGGTCGAGTCCCTGGTGGGGGGTCGAGTCACTGATGGGGGGTCGAGTCCCTGGTGGGGGGTCGAGTCGCTGATGGGGGGTCGAGTCCCTGGTGGGGGGTCGAGTCACCGGTGGGTGGTCGAGTCGCTGATGGGGGGGTCGAGTCCCTGGTGGGGGGTCGAGTCACTGGTGGGGGGTCGAGTCGCTGGTGGGGGGTCGAGTGGCTGGTGGGGGGTCGAGTCGCTGGTAGGGGGTCGAGTGGCTGGTGGGGGGTCGAGTGTCTGGTGAGGTGTCGAGTCGCTGATTGGGGGTCGAGTCGCTGGTGGGGGGTCGAGTCGCTGGTGAGGGGTCGAGTCGCTGGTGGGGGGTCGAGTCGCTGGTGAGGGGTCGAGTCGCTGGTGATCGGGTCGAGTCGCTGGTGGGGGGTCGAGTCGCTGGTGGGGGTCGAGTCGCTGGAGGGGGGTCGAGTCGCTGGTGGGGGTCGAGTCGCTGGTGAGGGGTCGAGTCGCTGGTGAGGGGTCGAGTCACTGGTGGGTGGTCGAGTCGCTGGTGGGGGGTCGAGTCGCTGGTGATCGGGTCCAGTCACTGGTGGGGGGTCGAGTCATTGGTGGGGGGTCGAGTCGCTGGTGGGGGTCGAGTCGCTGGTGAGGGGTCGAGTCGCTGGTGGGGGGGTAGAGTCGCTGGTGAGGGGTCGAGTCGCTGGTGGGGGGTCGAGTCGCTGGTGAGGGGTCGAGTCGCTGGTGAGGGGTCGAGTCACTGGTGGGGGGTCGAGTCACTGGTGGGGGGTCGAGTCGCTGATGGGGGGTCGAGTCCCTGTTGGGGGGTCGAGTCACTGATGGGGGGTCGAGTCCCTGGTGGGGGGTCGAGTCGCTGATTGGGGGTCGAGTCCCTGGTGGGGGGTCGAGTCACTGGTGGGGGGTCGAGTCGCTGGTGAGGGGTCGAGTCGCTGGTGAGGGGTCGAGTCCCTGGTGGGGGGTCGAGTCGCTGGTGGGGGGTCGAGTCCCTGGTGAGGGGTCGAGTCCCTGGTGGGGGGTCGAGTCGCTGGTGGGGGGTCGAGTCGCTGGTGAGGGGTCGAGTCACTGGTGAGGGGTCGAGTCGCTGGTGGGGGGTCGAGTCCCTGGTGGGGGGTCGAGTCGCTGGTGGGGGGTCGAGTCCCTGGTGAGGGGTCGAGTCGCTGGTGGGGAGTCGAGTCGCTGGTGAGGGGTCGAGTCGCTGGTGATCGGGTCGAGTCACTGGTGAGGGGTCGAGTCCCTGGTGAGGGGTCGAGTCGCTGGTGAGGGGTCGAGTCGCTGGTGGGGGTCGAGTCGCTGGTGGGGGTCGAGTCACTGGTGAGGGGTCGAGTCGCTGGAGATCGGGTCGAGTCACTGGTGGGGGGTCGAGTCATTGGTGGGGGGTCGAGTCGCTGGTGAGGGGTCGAGTCGCTGGTGGGGGGTCGAGTCCCTGGTGGGGGGTCGAGTCGCTGGTGAGGGGTCGAGTCACTGGTGGGGGGTCGAGTCGCTGGTGGGGGGTCGAGTCGCTGGTGAGGGGTCGAGTCACTGGTGGGGGGTCGAGTCACTGGTGGGGGGTCGAGTCGCTGATGGGGGGTCGAGTCCCTGGTGGGGGGTCGAGTCACTGATGGGGGGTCGAGTCCCTGGTGGGGGGTCGAGTCGCTGATGGGGGGTCGAGTCCCTGGTGGGGGGTCGAGTCACCGGTGGGTGGTCGAGTCGCTGATGGGGGGGTCGAGTCCCTGGTGGGGGGTCGAGTCACTGGTGGGGGGTCGAGTCGCTGGTGGGGGGTCGAGTGGCTGGTGGGGGGTCGAGTCGCTGGTAGGGGGTCGAGTGGCTGGTGGGGGGTCGAGTGTCTGGTGAGGTGTCGAGTCGCTGATTGGGGGTCGAGTCGCTGGTGGGGGGTCGAGTCGCTGGTGAGGGGTCGAGTCGCTGGTGGGGGGTCGAGTCGCTGGTGAGGGGTCGAGTCGCTGGTGATCGGGTCGAGTCGCTGGTGGGGGGTCGAGTCGCTGGTGGGGGTCGAGTCGCTGGAGGGGGGTCGAGTCGCTGGTGGGGGTCGAGTCGCTGGTGAGGGGTCGAGTCGCTGGTGAGGGGTCGAGTCACTGGTGGGTGGTCGAGTCGCTGGTGGGGGGTCGAGTCGCTGGTGATCGGGTCCAGTCACTGGTGGGGGGTCGAGTCATTGGTGGGGGGTCGAGTCGCTGGTGGGGGTCGAGTCGCTGGTGAGGGGTCGAGTCGCTGGTGGGGGGGTAGAGTCGCTGGTGAGGGGTCGAGTCGCTGGTGGGGGGTCGAGTCGCTGGTGAGGGGTCGAGTCGCTGGTGAGGGGTCGAGTCACTGGTGGGGGGTCGAGTCACTGGTGGGGGGTCGAGTCGCTGATGGGGGGTCGAGTCCCTGTTGGGGGGTCGAGTCACTGATGGGGGGTCGAGTCCCTGGTGGGGGGTCGAGTCGCTGATTGGGGGTCGAGTCCCTGGTGGGGGGTCGAGTCACTGGTGGGGGGTCGAGTCGCTGGTGAGGGGTCGAGTCGCTGGTGAGGGGTCGAGTCCCTGGTGGGGGGTCGAGTCGCTGGTGGGGGGTCGAGTCCCTGGTGAGGGGTCGAGTCCCTGGTGGGGGGTCGAGTCGCTGGTGGGGGGTCGAGTCGCTGGTGAGGGGTCGAGTCACTGGTGAGGGGTCGAGTCGCTGGTGGGGGGTCGAGTCCCTGGTGGGGGGTCGAGTCGCTGGTGGGGGGTCGAGTCCCTGGTGAGGGGTCGAGTCGCTGGTGTGGAGTCGAGTCGCTGGTGAGGGGTCGAGTCGCTGGTGATCGGGTCGAGTCACTGGTGAGGGGTCGAGTCCCTGGTGAGGGGTCGAGTCGCTGGTGAGGGGTCGAGTCGCTGGTGGGGGTCGAGTCGCTGGTGGGGGTCGAGTCACTGGTGAGGGGTCGAGTCGCTGGAGATCGGGTCGAGTCACTGGTGGGGGGTCGAGTCATTGGTGGGGGGTCGAGTCGCTGGTGAGGGGTCGAGTCGCTGGTGGGGGGTCGAGTCCCTGGTGGGGGGTCGAGTCGCTGGTGAGGGGTCGAGTCACTGGTGGGGGGTCGAGTCGCTGGTGGGGGGTCGAGTCGCTGGTGAGGGGTCGAGTCCCTGGTGGGGGGTCGAGTCCCTGGTGGGGGGTCGAGTCGCTGGTGAGGAGTCTAGTCCCTGGTGAGGGGTCGAGTCCCTGGTGGGGGGTCGAGTCACTGGTGAGGGGTCGAGTCGCTGGTGAGGGGTCGAGTCCCTGGTGAGGGGTCGAGTCCCTGGTGGGGGGTCGAGTCCCTGGTGGGGGGTCGAGTCACTGGTGAGGGGTCGAGTCGCTGGTGAGGGGTCGAGTCCCTGGTGAGGGGCCGAGTCCCTGGTGGGGGGTCGAGTCCCTGGTGGGGGGTCGAGTCGCTGGTGAGGGGTCTAGTCACTGGTGAGGGGTCGAGTCCCTGGTGGGGGGTCGAGTCGCTGGTGAGGGGTCGAGTCGCTGGTGAGGAGTCGAGTCACTGGTGATCGGGTCGAGTCGCTGGTGGGGGGTCGAGTCGCTGGTGAGGGGTCGAGTCACTGGTGAGGGGTCGAGTCACTGGTGGGGGGTCGAGTCGCTGGTGAGGGGTCGAGTCGCTGGTGGGGGGTCGAGTCGCTGGTGAGGGGTCGAGTCAACTGTGGTGGGGGGTCGAATCACTGGTGAGGGGTCGAGTCACTGGTGAGGGGTCGAGTCCCTGGTGGGGGGTCGAGTCCCTGGTGAGGGGTCGAGTCGCTGGTGGGGGGTCGAGTCACTGGTGAGGGGTCGAGTCACTGGTGGGGGGTCGAGTCGCTGGTGAGGGGTCGAGTCGCTGGTGGGGGGTCGAGTCGCTGGTGAGGGGTCGAGTCCCTGGTGGGGGGTCGAGTCACTGGTGATCGGGTAGAGTCGCTGGTGGGGGGTCGAGTCGCTGGTGGGGGGGTCGAGTCACTGGTGGGGGGTCGAGTCGCTGGAGGGGGGTCGAGTCGCTGGTGGGGGGGTCGAGTCTCTGGTGAGTGGTCGAGTCGCTGGTGGGGGGTCGAGTCGCTGGTGAGGGGTCGAGTCGCTGGTGAGAGGTCGAGTCACTGGTGGGGGGTCGAGTCGCTGGTGGGGGGTCGAGTCGCTGGTGAGGGGTCGAGTCACTGGTGGGGGGTCGAGTCACTGGTGGGGGGTCGAGTCGCTGATGGGGGGTCGAGTCCCTGGTGGGGGGTCGAGTCACTGATGGGGGGTCGAGTCCCTGGTGGGGGGTCGAGTCACTGATGGGGGGTCGAGTCCCTGGTGGGGGGTCGAGTCGCTGATGGGGGGTCGAGTCCCTGGTGGGGGGTCGAGTCACCGGTGGGTGGTCGAGTCGCTGATGGGGGGTCGAGTCCCTGGTGGGGGGTCGAGTCACTGGTGGGGGGTCGAGTCGCTGATGGGGGGTCGAGTCCCTGGTGGGGGGTCGAGTCACTGATGGGGGGTCGAGTCCCTGGTGGGGGGTCGAGTCACTGGTGGGGGGTCGAGTCCCTCGTGGGGGGTCGAGTCACTGGTGGGGGGTCGAGTCGCTGGTGGGGGGTCGAGTGGCTGGTGGGGGGTCGAGTGGCTGGTGAGGTGTCGAGTCGCTGATGGGGGGTCGAGTCGCTGGTGGGGGGTCGAGTCGCTGGTGAGGGGTCGAGTCGCTGGTGGGGGGTCGAGTCGCTGGTGGGGGGTCGAGTCGCTGGTGATCGGGTCGAGTCGCTGGTGATCGGGTCGAGTCCCTGGTGGGGGGTCGAGTCGCTGGTGGGGGGTCGAGTCCCTGGTGATCGGGTCGAGTCGCTGGTGATCGGGTCAAGTCGCTGGTGAGGGGTCGAGTCACTGGTGGGGGGTCGAGTCGCTGGTGGGGGGTCCAGTCGCTGGTGAGGGGTCGTGTCCCTGGTGGGGGGTCGAGTCGCTGGTGAGGGGTCGAGTCCCTGGTGAGGGGTCGAGTCCCTGGTGGGGGGTCGAGTCCCTGGTGGGGGGTCTAGTCACTGGTGAGGGGTCGAGTCGCTGGTGAGGGGTCGAGTCCCTGGTGAGGGGTCGAGTCCCTGGTGGGGGGTCGAGTCCCTGGTGGGGGGTCGAGTCGCTGGTGAGGGGTCGAGTCCCTGGTGGGGGGTCGAGTCCCTGGTGAGGGGTCGAGTCAACTGTGGTGGGGGGTCGAATCACTGGTGAGGGGTCGAGTCACTGGTGAGGGGTCGAGTCCCTGGTGGGGGGTCGAGTCCCTGGTGAGGGGTCGAGTCGCTGGTGGGGGGTCGAGTCACTGGTGAGGGGTCGAGTCACTGGTGGGGGGTCGAGTCGCTGGTGAGGGGTCGAGTCGCTGGTGGGGGGTCGAGTCGCTGGTGAGGGGTCGAGTCCCTGGTGGGGGGTCGAGTCGCTGGTGATCGGGTAGAGTCGCTGGTGGGGGGTCGAGTCGCTGGTGGGGGGGTCGAGTCACTGGTGGGGGGTCGAGTCGCTGGAGGGGGGTCGAGTCGCTGGTGGGGGGGTCGAGTCTCTGGTGAGGGGTCGAGTCGCTGGTGGGGGGTCGAGTCGCTGGTGAGGGGTCGAGTCGCTGGTGAGAGGTCGAGTCACTGGTGGGGGGTCGAGTCGCTGGTGAGGGGTCGAGTCGCTGGTGAGGGGTCGAGTCACTGGTGGGGGGTCGAGTCACTGGTGGGGGGTCGAGTCGCTGATGGGGGGTCGAGTCCCTGGTGGGGGGTCGAGTCACTGATGGGGGGTCGAGTCCCTGGTGGGGGGTCGAGTCACTGATGGGGGGTCGAGTCCCTGGTGGGGGGTCGAGTCGCTGATGGGGGGTCGAGTCCCTGGTGGGGGGTCGAGTCACCGGTGGGTGGTCGAGTCGCTGATGGGGGGTCGAGTCCCTCGTGGGGGGTCGAGTCACTGGTGAGAGGTCGAGTCACTGGTGGGGGTTCGAGTCGCTGATTGGGGGTCAAGTCCCTGGTGGGGGGTCGAGTCACTGGTGGGGGGTCGAGTCGCTGATGGGGGGTCGAGTCCCTGGTGGGTGGTCGAGTCGCTGGTGGGGGGTCGAGTGGCTGGTGGGGGGTCGAGTCCCTGGTGGGGGGTCGAGTCGCTGATGGGGGGTCGAGTCCCTGGTGGGTGGTCGAGTCGCTGGTGGGGGGTCGAGTGGCTGGTGGGGGGTCGAGTCCCTGGTGGGGGGTCGAGTCGCTGGTGGGGGGTCGAGTGGCTGGTGGGGGGTCGAGTCCCTGGTGGGGGGTCGAGTCCCCGGTGATCGGGTCGAGTCCCTGGTGGGGGGTCGAGTCACTGGTGAGGGGTCGAGTCCCTGGTGGGGGGTCGAGTCCCTGGTGGGGGGTCGAGTCGCTGGTGAGGGGTCGAGTCACTGGTGGGGGGTCGAGTCGCTGGTAGGGGGTCGAGTCACTGGTGGGGGGTCGAGTCCCTGGTGGGGGGTCGAGTCGCTGGTGGGGGGTCGAGTCACTGGTGGGGGGTCGAGTCCCTGGTGATCGGGTCGAGTCGCTGGTGATCGGGTCAAGTCGCTGGTGAGGGGTCGAGTCACTGGTGGGGGGTCGAGTCGCTGGTGGGGGGTCGAGTCACTGGTGGGGGGTCGAGTCGCTGGTGGGGGGTCGAGTCGCTGGTGAGAGGTCGAGTCACTGGTGGGGGGTCGAGTCGCTGGTGGGGGTTCGAGTCGCTGGTGGGGGGTCGAGTCACTGGTGAGGGGTCGAGTCACTGGTGGGGGGTCGTGTCACTGGTGGGGGGTCGAGTCGCTGGTGGGGGGGTCGTCCCTGGTGATCGGGGTCGAGTCACTGGTGGGGGGTCGAGTCACTGGTGGGGGGTCGAGTCACTGGTGGGGGGTCGAGTCCCTGGTGATCGGGGTCGTGTCACTGGTGGGGGGTCGAGTCACTGGTGGGGGGTCGAGTCACTGGTGGGGGGTCGAGTCGCTGGTTGGGGGGTCGTCCCTGGTGATCGGGGTCGAGTCACTGGTGGGGGGTCGAGTCGCTGGTGGGGGGTCGAGTCGCTGGTGGGGGGGTCGAGTCCCTGGTGATTGGTGTTGAGTCACTGGTGAGGGGTCGAGTCCCTGGTGATCGGGTCGAGTCCCTGGTGGGGGGTCGAGTCCCTGGTGATCGGGTCGAGTCCCTGGTGGGGGGTCGAGTCCCTGGTGGGGGGTCGAGTCGCTGGTGGGGGGTCGAGTCGCTGGTGAGGGGTCGAGTCATTGGTGGGGGGTCGAGTCACTGGTGGGGGGTCGAGTCGCTGGTGGGGGGTCGAGTCCCTGGTGGGGGGTCGAGTCGCTGGTGGGGGGTCGAGTCCCTGGTGAGGGGTCGAGTCGCTGGTGGGGGGTCGAGTCGCTGGTGAGGGGTCGAGTCACTGGTGGGGGGTCGAGTCACTGGTGGGTGGTCGAGTCGCTGGTGGGGGGTCGAGTCGCTGGTGGGGGGGTCGAGTCCCTGGTGATCGGGGTCGAGTCACTGGTGGGGGGTCGAGTCCCTGGGGGGGGGTCGAGTCGCTGGTGGGGGGTCGAGTCACTGGTGGGGGGTCGAGTCGCTGGTGGGGGGTCGAGTCGCTGGTGAGAGGTCGAGTCACTGGTGGGGGGTCGAGTCGCTGGTGGGGGTTCGAGTCGCTGGTGGGGGGTCGAGTCACTGGTGAGGGGTCGAGTCACTGGTGGGGGGTCGTGTCACTGGTGGGGGGTCGAGTCGCTGGTGGGGGGGTCGTCCCTGGTGATCGGGGTCGAGTCACTGGTGGGGGGTCGAGTCACTGGTGGGGGGTCGAGTCCCTGGTGATCGGGGTCGTGTCACTGGTGGGGGGTCGAGTCACTGGTGGGGGGTCGAGTCACTGGTGGGGGGTCGAGTCGCTGGTTGGGGGGTCGTCCCTGGTGATCGGGGTCGAGTCACTGGTGGGGGGTCGAGTCGCTGGTGGGGGGTCGAGTCGCTGGTGGGGGGGTCGAGTCCCTGGTGATTGGTGTTGAGTCACTGGTGAGGGGTCGAGTCCCTGGTGATCGGGTCGAGTCCCTGGTGGGGGGTCGAGTCCCTGGTGGGGGGTCGAGTCGCTGGTGGGGGGTCGAGTCGCTGGTGAGGGGTCGAGTCATTGGTGGGGGGTCGAGTCACTGGTGGGGGGTCGAGTCGCTGGTGGGGGGTCGAGTCCCTGGTGGGGGGTCGAGTCGCTGGTGGGGGGTCGAGTCCCTGGTGATCGGGTCGAGTCCCTGGTGGGGGGTCGAGTCCCTGGTGGGGGGTCGAGTCGCTGGTGGGGGGTCGAGTCGCTGGTGAGGGGTCGAGTCATTGGTGGGGGGTCGAGTCACTGGTGGGGGGTCGAGTCGCTGGTGGGGGGTCGAGTCCCTGGTGGGGGGTCGAGTCGCTGGTGGGGGGTCGAGTCCCTGGTGAGGGGTCGAGTCGCTGGTGGGGGGTCGAGTCGCTGGTGAGGGGTCGAGTCACTGGTGGGGGGTCGAGTCACTGGTGGGTGGTCGAGTCGCTGGTGGGGGGTCGAGTCGCTGGTGGGGGGGTCGAGTCCCTGGTGATCGGGGTCGAGTCACTGGTGGGGGGTCGAGTCCCTGGGGGGGAGGGTCGAGCCGCTGTCCGAGCTCGGCAAGCTGCTTGCAAAAGTTTCTTTGCCGCGTGGAGAGATGCCAACGGGTGCGCCGTTGATCGTGGCGTGTCCTCTGAATACTCCCGCTGAAACCCGGTTGTGACGCGGGGAGGTGGGGGCTCTCCTTGCTGACTGGTTGCCGGGGCGAGCGCTGCGCATTGCGGGTCTGGAACTGTGCCCGCATCGGCTCATAAGCGGGGCCGAGGTCTTCACGTCTGCTTTGTGGCACGCTCCTGCATGCCAGGTGTTGGTTCGTGCCATGGTTTTCGCTGATACCCAGTCGAATCCGTGCCCCTCTCGGTCGAGACCAGGGAGAGTCGGTCACGTCACTTCACGGCTCCTAGTGAAACGTTTCCTCCTGGCTTGGCCGACGTAATATTTGCCACAGTCCCCACGCTGGGTTTCGTGGAGCAGATTGCTCTGGTCCATTAGCTTGGTTTGTTTGCTCTGCAGAGTCAGCTCCTCAACGTGGCTGTTGGCTTGTGCCCAGCCGAACTCGGAGCAGCCTGGCCCGTCACTTCAGAGACATCAGCCATGTCACCTCCTCCTCACATCGCAACTGAGTTTCTGTAATGGCGCCCAAACAGCTGAATGATAAGTATTGAAGGGCCAAGCATTCAGCGCGCACACTGACAATGTCTCCTCGCTTGGGAACAAAATGTTTGCGTGTAAATTGCCAAGATCAGAGACAACTCAACCCAGCCAAATGTATACGGTCAACAAAACCGACCCTTCAAACTTTATGCACACCTATAGACTCTTTCTCAAGAACCTTTCAGAACTCGTGTCCTCAGTTTTTCTTTTATTTGCACACTTCGTCTCTTTTGCACGCTGGTCGTTTATTGGTGAGTTCTATTGTATCTCTCTATTTTCTTGTAAAGGTCTGCGGTAAAATTAACCCCTCAAGTGTCACGGTGAGCGCTGGCGATGGCTGAACCCAGGTGTGAGGAACGATGGGGGGGGGGCAGAAACGAGAGTTTATACACAGCAATTCCAACGGAACGTCGGTGCCACAACCGAGCGACGCTGTGAGACGATCATTCTCAAAGCAAGGAGCCCACGATAAGCACTAATCAGGAGTCCACTTTAAGTATTCAAGGCACACAGGAAAACCCGTGACAGTCACAATTAACTTGACAAGATTAAACAGAAAGTATAAGGGATTAATGACTCTAGTTAAGACAAGAATGAGTAACTGTGGGAGCTTGAGAGATCTAAAAGCCCGACGCTCTACAGCAAACCTCGGCGGCCTGCAGGGCTCACGACTCTCAATCTAGAACATGGTATTTTTGATAATAAATTTAACTTTGACTTTCATTTTCATCTCTTCGATGACGCTCCATCGAGGGACGCGGCGTTTACGGCATGCCGCCAGGTCTAGAGTCGCCGGCAGGCCCGGGAGAGCAGCGGTAAAGGGTCGGTCCGCTTCAACCTGTTGAAGGATCAAACCTGGTGCATTTTACTGTCGACCGCTCCGAGACACAGTGAGCAGCTTTGAGCTGCGTGCCCCTCCCCGACAGATCATTCCGAGGTCGTGCTACAGAAAAGGGGTGGAGATTGAAGCGGCGCGGTTGCAGAGAAAGCGCCGTGCGGGCGGGCAGTACGGCGCAAGGGCGACAAAGGGGCAGACTGCGAAGAGTCCATCCGCCATTATAGGTGGATGGGGTCGTAAAGAGACCCGGATGACAACGTGGTTAACTGGATCAGTAAATTTGTGGACTGGAGGGTGAAGCTGGGAGCGAGGATAAGTACTTTGCCTTACAGCAGGCCCTGGAGCAGCTGGGAAAACGGGCTGGAAAATGGCGGATGGAATTTAATACAGACAAGTGTGAGTATTTGCACGTCGGCAGGCCCAGCCAGGGTGGGTCTTACACGGTGAACGGCCGGGCACTGAGGAGTGTGGTAGAACAGGGGGATCTGGGAATACAGGTCCACAATCCCTTAAAGTGGGTGACTCCCTGGCTCACATTTTTAATGCTGTGCTGCAGGAATGTGTGCCATCCAACTGGGAGAAGGTTTGAGAGAACGCTGGGGGGGGGGGGGGCAGAGCTTCTGTGACGGACACTAAGGCTGGTCTTGGGGTTTTTTTTGTGTGTTCGGGGGGGAGATGCAGAGGGAAGGCTCTGGGGAGAACCGGTCCCAGGATCCGGCCCGGAGCGGGACCGTGATTCGATGGAGCCGGGTGCCGAGATTGACGGAGGGTGGTGAGCTCCAACAGCATTGGGCTGTTTAATTATAACTGGGCTTTCTGATTTGTTTGTCCTTGCTTACCCTTTAGCTTAGATTCATAAAGATAAGTCCCTTAATCGTACGCAGAGTGCTGTCTGTCGTTTTGTGGAACTAATTTGGAACAGGGTGGCACCCACACAAACCGGGCTTTGGAGTGGGACGGGCCACCTCAATCTCATGGGCTTGGCGGGACCGGAGAGTGTCTGCCCTCGACTCACGCAGCCGAGGAAACCAGCGGGGTTTCAAGTGCGTCACAGCTAGATAGGGTCGTAACGAGAACCTCGGGCACCTTCGTACATCCACGTACTGAGCGCAGGAGCTGGGATGTTACGTCGAAGTTGTACAACACGTTGCTGAATCCTCGTTTGGAGTATTGTGTGCAGTTTTGTTCACCCACCCACAGGAAAGATGTAAACAAGTTTGAAAGAGTACGGAGAACATTTAAAGGATGTTACAGGGAAAGATTGAATAGGTCAGAACCTACTCCTTCGAATGTAAAATATTGAGAGGGTAAATGCAAGCAGGCTTTTTCCACTGAGGTTGGGTGGGTCATGGGTTAAGGGTGAAAGGTGAACACGAGGGGAAACTCCTTCACTCGGAGGGTGGTGAGAGTGTGGATCGAGCTGCCCGCGCAAGTGGTGCCTGTGGGCTCGACTCCAGCATTGAAGAGAAGTTTTGGACAGCGACGTGGATGGGAGGGGCACGGAGGGCTGTGGACCCGGTGCGGGTCAACGGGAGCAGGCAGCTCAAGTGGGCCCAGCACGGACTAGACAGGCCAAAGGTCCTGCTTCTGCACTGCGCTTGTCTTTGACTCCAAACGGCGCCCACCGTCCTCGTCACTCCCTCAGTACAGCCGCGCCGTGACCACTTCGCACTGCGGTGGGACCCCGCGAGTCCCTTCATCTGAAGGCCGTTATCCGCGGCTCTGCGCCTGTGACGCCTCTGCAAGCTTGTTTTTCATTGCACCTGGTCGCATGTGGAGTCCTCCCTTTCACCTTGCCATAAGGCGCAGGAGCACTCTAAGGCCATTGCAGTGTACATCTCTCCTGTCGGTCTGTGACCAAAAATGCCCACAATACTCCAAATGAGGCCTCACCTAGTACAACTTCAACACAACATCCCCTCTCCTGTGCTCAATACACTGACTTGTAAAGGCCAGTGCGCCAAAATCTTTCTTTGCGACCCTGCCCAGCTGTGCGATTCTCACTCCTCGCCTGGCGGAAATGCACCTCTCTGCCCCCCCCCGGCCTGAGCTCCCCAGCCCGCGGACCTGCCTCTGCCATTGTCACTCACCAGCTCAGGAGACAGAGAACGCAGCGGTACCCGTAACTCGGGCCTTGCGGAGTGCAGAGCTTCGGGATCTCCAGCGGGCACACGGGGAAGCTGAGGATGTCACCGCAGCGGTTCTGAAATACAGAATGTTCTGGCACCAGTTACTAATCACCTCGTAACTGGCTCGAGACGACGTAGAGGTGGCTTGACAGAGGCGTACATGCTGATAAGGATCATATAACCATATAACAATTACAGCACGGAAGCAGGCCATCTCAGCCCTTCTAGTCCGTGCCGAACGCTTACTCTCACCTAGTCCCACCGACCCATATAACCATATCACGATTACAGAACGGAAACAGGCCATCTCGGCCCTTCTAGTCCGTGCCCAACGCTTACTCTCACCTAGTCCCACTGACCCATATAACAATTACAGAACGGAAACAGGCCATCTCGGCCCTTCTAGTCCGTGCCCAACGCTTACTCTCACCTAGTCCCACTGACCCATATAACAATTACAGAACGGAAACAGGCCATCTCAGCCCTTCTAGTCCGTGCCCAACGCTTACTCTCACCTAGTCCCACTGACCCATATAACAATTACAGAACGGAAACAGGCCATCTCGGCCCTTCTAGTCCGTGCCCAACGCTTACTCTCACCTAGTCCCACTGACCCATATAACCATATAACGATTACAGAATGGAAACAGGCCATCTCGGCCCTTCTAGTCCGTGCCGAACGCTTACTCTCACCTAGTCCCACTGACCCATATAACCATATAACGATTACAGCACGGAAACAGGCCATCTCGGACCTTCTAGTCCGTGCCGAACGCTTACTCTCACCTAGTCCCACTGACCCATATAACCATATCACGATTACAGCACGGAAACAGGCCATCTCGGCCCTTCTAGTCCGTGTCGAACGCTTACTCTCACCTAGTCCCACTGACCCATATAACCATATCACGATTACAGAACAGAAACAGGCCATCTCGGCCCTTCTAGTCCATGCTGAACGCTTACTCTCACCTAGTCCCACTGGCCCATATAACAATTACAGCACGGAAACAGGCCAACTCGGCCCTTCTAGTCCGTGCCGAACGCTTACTCTCACCTAGTCCCACTGGCCCATATACCCATATAACAATTACAGCACGGAAACAGGCCAACTCGGCCCTTCTAGTCCGTGCCGAACGCTTACTCTCACCTAGTCCCACTGGCCCATATAACCATATAACGATTACAGCACGGAAACAGGCCATCTCGGCCCTTCTAGTCCGTGCCGAACGCTTACTCTCACCTAGTCCCACCGACCTGCACTCAGCCCATAACCCTCCATTCCGTTCCTGTCCATATACCTATCCAACTTTACTTTAAATAACAATATCAAACCTGCCTCTACCACTTCTACTGGAAGCTCATTCCACACAGCTACCACTCTCTGAGTGAAGAAATTCCCCCTCGTTTTACCCTTAAACTTTTGCCCCTTAACTCTCAACTCATGTCCTCTTGTTTGAATTCCCCTACTCTCAATGGAAAAACCCTATCCACGTCAACTCTATCTATCCCCCTCATAATTTTAAATACCTCTATCAAATCCCCCCTCAACCTTCTACGCTCCAAAGAATAAAGACCTAACTTGTTCAACCTTTCTCTGTAACTTAGGTGCTGAAACCCAGGTAACATTCTAGTAAATCTCCTCTGAACTCTCTCTATTTTGTTGACATCTTTCCTATAATTCGGTGACCAGAACTGTACACAATATTCCAAATTTGGCCTCACCAATGCCTTGTACAATTTTAACATTACGTCCCAACTCCTCTCGTCAGTGCTCTGATTTATAAAGGCCAGCATACCAAAAGCTTTCTTCGCCATCCATTCCACATAGGTCGATTGGACTGCGAAAGACTTTTTCCCCGGGGTGAAAATGGCTCCTGTGATGGAGTAGAATCTTAAGGTGATTGGAGGAACGTAGTGGGGGGGATGTCAGAGGTAATATATTTTTTAATATACAGTGGGGTGGTGGTAGAGGCAGACACATTAGGGACGTTCAAGAAAATCTTAGGTAGGCACGTGGATGAAGGAAAAATGAGGGGCCTTGTGGAAGGATTGGTTAGAGTGGGTTAAAAGGTCAGGCACAACATTGTGGGCCGAAGGGCCTGGACTGTGCTATACTGATCAATGTTCTACGAGCATTCCGAAATCCCGATGGCCAGGCTCGGACTCACTCATAATTCGGGAGAGTGAGATGAGAGGGTGTGGATTACAGGAAGGGGTTGTGGAACACCGGAACCCCAGGCACCCACCTCTCTCTGTAGCAGGTCACCCCTCGCCCCTCCTTCGCTCCGAAGAGAAAAGCCCCCAGCCCACTCACCCTACGCCGGCCCAGAAGCTGTGAGGGGGTTTCATGCGGTCAGAGGGGAGGGCAGGAGAGGGAAGGAACAGGCGCAGAGTGGGGCCAAAATCCTCACCATAGTACGAGCCATCTTCGCTGCTGGTAATAATCCACCTGAGAGAGGGAGAGAGAGCGGGGAGAGAGAGAGAGAGGCAGAGAGAGAGAGAGAGGGAGAGTCAGAGAGAGAAAGGGGGGAATGTGGAAAGTCAGTTAATGGAGCAGATCACGCCTCAATGTAGATACCATTCCCAAGTAACTACTGAACCACCCCAGAACAGCCAGAGCTACAGGCAAGTCCGTCCTAACTAGCCGCACTAACGTTATTGCAAACACGAGAAAATCTGCAGCTGTCGGAGATCCAAAGCAACACGCACAACGATGAGCTGAGCCGTCCTAGTCACTCATCGGAGTGCTTTGGGGGCAAAACGAGCCCCCCGTCCCTCCCTCCCTCCCACCCACACAAACACAGTCCTCCAACTCCAGGACTCCTTTGGCCCGCAGCCCCGTAGCATGCCCGCAACTCTAATCCGTACAAGCCTGGACTGCGGGAGGAAACCGGAGCACCCGGAGGAAACCCACGCGGTCATGGGGAGGGACCGTACAAACTCCTCACAGACAGCGGTGGGAATCGAACCCCGATCGGTAACGCATCAGCCCTAACCGCTGCCAGCTCCTTACTGGGCTAACTTCTGTACAAATGTACCAACTCGTCACGGGCAGTGTCGGAAATGAAGCCCTGACCGGCCGGTCGCTGGCACAGCCCTCCGGCCCCAGTAGAGGGGGTCTCGAGCCTTCAACATCCCCGACGCATTTCACTGTGTGTCTCGTCGAACATTGGCAAATAAAGCTAACCGTTAAACTCCGATTTAACACACAGGTCTAAAATGACTTCCACACCCCCCCCCCACACTCCACCAACTCTTCCAAGGCTAATTTATTCCACAACTATGGAATGAGAATTGATACTCCACCAAGCAGAAGAAGGCCGAGAAGTGGAAAGAGTCCATCCGCCTTCATGGCAAGGATCAGGTGTATGAGTGAAGTTCTGAGACGGGTCTGCCACATCACATCCTTTTGCTGGATACTGCCTGACTTTGAGATCCTGAATGTCCCTGTAAGACGGCCTCAATAAGTCACTGAATAACAATATTCTCATAACCACCGTCAGCTTCGAACCAGTAATCGGTGATCTCCCATTTGCATGTCGCCAAGCCCGGATCCGTATTCGCTCCCTTGTGGGACTCGAGCGCCGCTGGCCGCAGATTAGGCCGCAGCGGAGTACCCCGCGGGGTCAGCTCTGGTCGCCCCGCTACGGGAGGGGACGTGGAATTTTCTAGGACGGCTGCCTTGCGATTGCGACACCCTGTTGGACAGTGACGATGTAGGGCGCCTTGCTTGGTGAGGGGGAGCTGTGTAGCCTCCGTTGTAGCAAGGACTGGCCTCGAGCCGAGGTGAGGAGTCGCTAGGGCAGAGTAGCGTGGTGTCCGTGCTCGGTTTGTGGGGTGGGGGGCAGGTGCTGTCCGCTCCTGTCAGTGACGCCCTCCGGTGTTCAATCGGTGGAGTTACAGGCTGGATTGTCGGGAACTGCACCTGTCAATTTGCAGCGCGTACCGCTCAGGGTCTGGGACTAGACTCGCCTATTTTTTGGCATGACTATGTATTTTTCTCTCGCTATTTTGAACGGCGCCGTACGTGTTTTGCACCTTGGCCCCGGAGGAAACGCTGTTTCATTCAGCTGCATCTGTACGACATGATAAATAAACTTGATTTTGATTTGATTGGAATCTTTAGAGATGGTGCAGAGGAGAATTAGAGGGCAGGTCGTGTGAGGGGAGGTTGAGTGAGCTGGGGCTTTTCTCTCTGGAGTGAAGGAGGATGAGAGGTGACTTGATAGAGGTGTACAAGATAATAAGAGGCATAGATCGAGTTGGACAGACGGAGACTTTTCCCCCGGGTGGAAATCGCTAATATGAGGGGGCGTGATTTTAAGGTGCTTGGAGGCAAGTATAATGGTTTAAACAAAGAGAGTGGTGGGTGTGTGGAGTATGCTACCGGGAGTGGTGGTGCAGGCAGATACATTAGGGACACTTACGAGATCCTTAAGTAGGGAGAGGGATGATAGAGAAATGGAGGGGTATTTGGGAGTGAAGGGTCAGATTGATCTTGGAGTCGGTTTAAACTTTGTGGGCTGAAAGGCCTGCACTGTTCTCCCCCACCCACCCACCTTCCCTCTCAACTGATCTCACCCATCACCTCCCAGTGTCTCACTTCATCCCTCCCTCCCCCACCCACCCACCTTCCCCCTCACCTGGTCTCACCCATCACCTCCCAGTGTCTCACTTCATCACACCCTCTCCCCCACCCACCTTCCCCCTCACCCGGTCTCACCCATCACCTCCCACTGTCTCACTTCATCCCTCCCTCCCCCACCCACCCACCTTCCCCCTCACCTGGTCTCACCCATCACCTCCCAGTGTCTCACTTCATTACACCCTCTCCCCCACCCACCTTCCCCCTCACCCGGTCTCACCCATCACCTCCCACTGTCTCACTTCATTCCCACTCTCCCCCCACCCACCCACCTTCCCCCTCACCTGGTCTCACCCATCACGTCCCAGTGTCTCACTTCATCCCCCCTCTCCCCCCACCCACCCACCTTCCCCCTCACCTGGTCTCACCTTCACCTCTCAGTGTCTCACTTCATCCCCCCCTCTCCCCCACCCACCCACCTTCCCCCTCACCTGGTCTCACCTTTCACCTCTCAGTGTCTCACTTCATCCCCCCCTCTCCCCCACCCACCCACCTTCCCCCTCACCTGGTCTCACCCATCACCTCCCAGTGTCTCACTTCATCCCCCCCTCTCCCCCACCCACCCACCTTCCCCCTCACCTGGTCTCACCTATCACCTCCCAGTGACTCACTTCATCCCCCCCTCTCCCCCACCCACCCACCTTCCCCCTCACCTGGTCTCACCCATCACCTCCCAGTGTCTCACTTCATCCCCCCTCTCCCCCACCCACCCACCTTCCCCCTCACCTGGTCTCACCTATTACCTCCCAGTGTCTCACTTCATCCCAATTCCCCACCCACCCACCTCCCCCCTCACCTGGTCTCACCTATTACCTCCCAGTGTCTCACTTCATCCCCCCTCTCCCCCACCCACCCACATTCCCCTCACCTGTTCTCACCAATCACCTCCAGTGTCTCACTTCATCCCCCCTCTCCCCCACCCACCCACCTTCCCCCTCACCTGTTCTCACCAATCACCTCCAGTGTCTCACTTCATCCCCCACTCCCCCCACCCACCCACCTTCCCCCTCACCTGGTCTCACATTTCACCTCTCAGTGTCTCACTTCATCCCCCCCTCTCCCCAACCCACCCACCTTCCCCCTCACCTGGTCTCACCAATCACCTCCCAGTGTCTCACTTCATCCCCCACTCCCCCACCCACCCACCTTCCCCCTCACCTGGTCTCACCTATCACCTCCCAGTGTCTCACTTCAACCCCCCTCCCCCACCCACCCACCTTCCCCCTCACCTGGTCTCACCTATCATCTCCCAGTGTCTCACTTCATCCCCACTCCCCCCCACCCACCCACCTTCCCCCTCACCTGGTCTCACCTATCACCTCCCAGTGTCTCACTTCATCCCCCTCCCCCACTCACCCCACTTTCCCCCTCACCTGGTCTCACCCATCACCTCCCAGTGTCTCACTTCATCCCCCCTCTCCCCCACCCACCTTCCCCCTCACCTGGTCTCACCTATCACTCCCAGTGTCTCACTTCATCCCCCCCTCCCCCATCCACCCACCTTCCCCTCACCTGGTCTCACCCATCACCTCCCAGTGTCTCACTTCATCCCCCCTCTCCCCCACCCACCTTCCCCCTCACCTGGTCTCACCTATCACTCCCAGTGTCTCACTTCATCCCCCCCTCCCCCATCCACCCACCTTCCCCCTCACCTGGTCTCACCCATCACCTCCCAGTGTCTCACTTCATCCCCCCTCTCCCCCACCCACCCACCTTCCCCCTCACCTGTTCTCACCCATCATCTCCAAGTGTCTCACTTCATCCCCCCCTCCCCCACCCACCCACCTTCCCCCTCACCTGGTCTCACCCATCACCTCCCAGTGTCTCACTTCATCCCCCCTCTCCCCCACTCACCCACCTTCCCCCTCACCTGGTCTCACCTATCACCTCCCAGTGTCTCACTTCATCCCCCCTCTCCCCCACCCCACCCACCTTCCCCTCACCTGGTCTCACCTATCACCTCCCAGTGTCTCACTTCATCCCCCTCCCCCCACCCACCCACCTTCCCCCTCACCTGGTCGCACCTATCACCTCCCAGTGTCTCACTTCATCCCCCTCTCCCACCCACCCACCTTCCCCCTCACCTGGTCTCACCTATCACCTCCCAGTGTCTCACTTCATCCCCCTCTCCCCCACCCACCCACCTTCCCCCTCACCCGGTCTCACCCATCACCTCCCAGTGTCTCACTTCATCCCCCCTCTCCCCCACCCACCCTCCCCGTCTCCTGGTCTCACCCATCACCTCCCAGTGTCTCACTCCATCCCCCCTCTCCCCAACCCACCCACCTTCCCCCTCACCTGGTCTCACCCATCACCTCCCAGTGTCTCACTTCATCCCCCCTCTCCCCCACCCACCCTCCCCCTCACCTGGTCTCACCTGTCACCTCCCAATGTCTCACTTCATCCCCCCTCTCCCCCACCCACCCCACCTTCCCCCTCACCTTGGTCTCACCCATCACCTCCCAGTGTCTCACTTCATCCCCCTCTCCCCCACCCACCCACCTTCCCCCTCACCTGGTCTCACCTATCACCTCCCAGTGTCTCACTCCATCCCCCCTCTCCCCCACCCACCCACCTTCCCCCTCACCTGGTCTCACCTATCACCTGCCAGCTTGTCCTCCTTCCCCTCCTCCCTCCTTTTCATCCTGGCATCCTCCTCGGTTCTGATGAAGGTTCTTGGCCCGAAACATCGACTATTTACTTCCCTGCGCTGATGCTGCCTGACTTGCCGAGTTCCTCCAGCATTTCGTGTGTGTCGCTGTGGTTACTGGCTGAGGCTACTCCATCAGCCCCTCCCTATCCCTCCCCCCCCATTTCTCCCGCAGAGGGCAGCGGGCACTGCCACCCACACGCTCCCCTCCCTGTCTCGCACTGTCCTGATGCGATCCTTCACTGTCACTGGGTCAAAATTCAAGAATTCCCCCTCCATCAGCACAGTGGGGGGGGGCCTTCCCCAACAAACACCCCCCACCCCATCACTGAGCTCGAGCAAGGGGGATCTGGGTGACCCTGAAGGGGAGTTGCACAGACAGGAAGCCACACAGCCGGCTAGCCTTCATCAGTTGAGGTACTGAGGGGCAACGAGGGGGAGAGACAGGGGGAGAAAGAGAGAGAGTGGTAGAGCGAGGAAATTAATGGAATTGATGGCTTTGTGGCAAAGTTTGTGGATAGTATGAAGATTGGTGGACGGGTGGGTGGTGCTGAGGAAGCAATGTGATTGCAGCAGGACTGGGGCAAAATGGAAGAAGGGGCAAAAAGTGGCAGATGGAATACGTTGTTGGGAAATGTGCGATAATGCATTTTGGTAAAAGGAACAACAGTGTAGACTGTTAAATAAATAGGGAGAAGGTTCAAACATCAGAGGTGCGGAGAGACTTAGGAGATCTTGTGCAAGACTCCCAGAAGGTTAATTTACAGGTTGAGTCTGTGGTAAAGAAGGCAAAAGCAATTTTGGGATTTGTTTCAAGGGGAATATAAAGGGGAGATAATGCTGAGCCTTTATCAGACACCAGTCAGGTTGCACTGGGAGTATTGTCAACAGTTCTGGGCCCCGTGTCTCAGAAAGGATGTGTTGTCATTGGAGAGAGTCCAGAGGAGGTTCACAAGGGATGGTTCCAGGAATGAAGGGGTTAACGTACGAGGAGCATTTGGCAACTTTGGGCCAGTACTCACTGGAATTTAGAAGAATGCGGAGAGGGGAATCTCACTGAAACCGACTGAATGTTGAAAGGACTCGACAGGGTGGATGTGGAGAGGATGTTTCCTGTGGTGGGGGTTTCCAGGACTAGAGGGCACAGCCATTGAGGGGTGACCCTTTAAACCAGAGGTGAGGAGGAATTGTTTTAGCCAGAGAGCAGTGGATCTGTGGGATGCTCTGCCACGGACTGAGGTGGAGGCCAAGTCCGTGGGTATATTTAAGGCCGAAGCTGATAGTTTTCGGATCGGTCAGGGCATCAAAGGATAAGGCGAGAAGGCAGATGTACAGGGTTGAGTGGGGTCCAGGATCAGCCATGATGGAATGGCGGAGTCAACTCGATGGGCTGAATGGCCTAATTCTGCTCCCATGTCTTATGGTCTTATGGGAAGAGAGAAAGAGAGAGGGAGAGAGAAGGAGCGAGAGCGGGAGAGACAGAAAGAGAGAGGGAGGGGGAAGGGGGAGAGTGAGAAAGTGGGGTAGGTTAGGGAAAAAAGAAAGGGGGAGAGAGAGAGAGAGACAGAAAGAGAGTGGGAGATGAGGTGGGAAGGGAGAGATGGAGGGATCATTAGTGAGAGAGGGAGAGAGGGGGAGGGGGAAGGGAAGGGGAGGTGGGTTGGAATGCGGAGAGAGTGATGGGAGAGGAGAGTAGGGGTGGGTGAGGATGGAGGGGTAGAGAGCTGCAGAGGAGGGGTGGGTGAGGATGGAGGGGTAGAGAGCTGGAGAGGAGGGGTGGGTGAGGATGGAGGGGTAGAGAGCTGGAGAGGAGGGGGAGAGGAGGGGTGGGTGAGGATGGAGGGGTGGAGAGCTGGAGAGGAGGGGTGGGTGAGGATGGAGTGGTAGAGAGCTGGAGAGGAGGGGTGGGTGAGGATGGAGGGGTGGAGAGCTGGAGAGGAGGGGTGGGTGAGGATGGAGGGTAGAGAGCTGGGGAGGAGGGTGGGTAAGGATGGAGGGGTGGAGAGCTGGAGAGGAGGGGGAGAGGAGGGGTGGGTGAGGATGGAGGGGTGGAGAGCTGGAGAGGAGGGGTGGGTGAGGATGGAGGGGTAGAGAGCTGGAGAGGAGGGGTGGGTGAGGATGGAGGGGTAGAGAGCTGGAGAGGAGGGGGAGAGGAGGGGTGGGTGAGGATGGAGGGGTGGAGAGCTGGAGAGGAGGGGTGGGTGAGGATGGAGTGGTAGAGAGCTGGAGAGGAGGGGTGGGTAAGGATGGAGGGGTGGAGAGCTGGAGAGGAGGGGTGGAGAGCTGGAGAGGAGGGGTGGGTGAGGATGGAGGGGTGGAGAGCTGGAGAGGAGGGGTGGGTGAGGATGGAGGGGTGGAGAGCTGGAGAGGAGGGGTGGGTGAGGATGGAGGGGTGGAGAGCTGGAGAGGAGGGGTGGGTGAGGATGGAGGGGTAGAGAGCTGGAGAGGAGGGGTGGGTGAGGATGGAGGGGTAGAGAGCTGGAGAGGAGGGGTGGGTGAGGATGGAGGGGTGGAGAGCTGGAGAGGAGGGGTGGGTGAGGATGGAGGGGTGGAGAGCTGGAGAGGAGGGGTGGGTGAGGATGGAGGGGTAGAGAGCTGGAGAGGAGGGGTGGGTGAGGATGGAGGGGTAGAGAGCTGGAGAGGAGGGGTGGGTGAGGATGGAGGGGTAGAGAGCTGGAGAGGAGGGGTGGGTGAGGATGGAGGGGTAGAGAGCTGGGGAGGAGGGTGGGTGAGGATGGAGGGGTGGAGAGCTGGAGAGGAGGGGTGGGTGAGGATGGAGGGGTGGAGAGCTGGAGAGGAGGGGTGGGTGAGGATGGAGGGGTGGAGAGCTGGGGAGGAGGGTGGGTGAGGATGGAGGGGTAGAGAGCTGGAGAGGAGGGGTGGGTGAGGATGGAGGGGTGGAGAGCTGGAGAGGAGGGGTGGGTGAGGATGGAGGGGTGGAGAGCTGGAGAGGAGGGGTGGGTGAGGATGGAGGGGTGGAGAGCTGGAGAGGAGGGGTGGGTGAGGATGGAGGGGTGGAGAGCTGGAGAGGAGGGGTGGGTGAGGATGGAGGGGTGGAGAGCTGGAGAGGAGGGGTGGGTGAGGATGGAGGGGTGGAGAGCTGGAGAGGAGGGGTGGGTGAGGATGGAGGGGTGGAGAGCTGGAGAGGAGGGGTGGGTGAGGATGGAGGGGTGGAGAGCTGGAGAGGAGGGGTGGGTGAGGATGGAGGGGTAGAGAGCTGGGGAGGAGGGGGGGTGGGTGAGGATGGAGGGGTAGAGAGCTGGAGAGGAGGGGTGGGTGAGGATGGAGGGGTGGAGAGCTGGAGAGGAGGGGTGGGTGAGGATGGAGGGGTAGAGAGCTGGAGAGGAGGGGTGGGTGAGGATGGAGGGGTGGAGAGCTGGAGAGGAGGGTGGGTGAGGATGGAGGGGTAGAGAGCTGGGGAGGAGGGGGAGTGGGTGAGGATGGAGGGGTAGAGAGCTGGGGAGGAGGGGGGGTGGGTGAGGATGGAGGGGTAGAGAGCTGGAGAGGAGGGGTGGGTGAGGATGGAGGGGTAGAGAGCTGGGGAGGAGGGGGGGTGGGTGAGGATGGAGTGGTAGAGAGCTGGAGAGGAGGGGTGGGTGAGGATGGAGGGGTAGAGAGCTGGGGAGGAGGGGGAGTGGGTGAGGATGGAGGGGTAGAGAGCTGGGGAGGAGGGGTCACTCTGCAAGAGGGATGTATATTTTCTCTGGGGGGGTGGTGCAGACGGGAGAATTGCCTGTGGGAAGGAGGTCAGACGCAGGGACAGAGCTGACGGAGGAGGGGGAGTGTGAGAGGACAGACTGTAACTGGCAGCCGGCCGATGAGAGACATCGTGTCCTGGATAACGTCTGACCAGGCACAGGAGGACAAGAGATTCTGCAACTGTTGGAAATCTTGAACGACACATTCTTCGGGTGGACGGGAGCCAAAATGGGGAACGGAGAGGGTGAGAGAAGGGCGAGGAGGGGGGAGTAATCACAGTCATTTCCCACAGCACGCACAAAGTCCTGGAGGATCTGGCATATTCTAATCTAGAGGAATGAATAATCAGTCAGCGTCACAGCCTGCTCTCCCGTCAACACGATTATCCACCGGCCTGCAATGCGGGAGACCAGCCTTTTCTGAGTTGCGGAGTTGCCAGCTTCTTAACCTGGTCACTAGGATGTTATTACCATTAAGACCATAAGATACAGGAGCAGATTCAGGCCATTTGGCCCATCGAGTCTACCCCTCTATTTCATCATGGCTGATCTAATTTTCCTCTCAGCCCCAAACTGCTGCCTTCTCCCCATTTCCCTTCATGCCCTGATCAATCGAGAATCTATCAGCCTCTGCCTGAAATATACATAAAGATCTGGCCTCCATAGCTGCCTGTGGCAAAGAATTCCACAGATTCACCGCTCTCTGGCCAAAGAAATTCCTCCGCATCTCCGTCCTAAAATGACGCCCCTCAATTCTGCTCTTAGACTCTCCCACTATAGGAAACATCCTCTCCACATCCACTCTATCTGTGTCCTCTGGTCCTAGACTCCCCGACTATAGGAAACATCCTCTCCACAGCCACTCTATCTGTGTCCTCTGGTCCTAGACTCCCCCACCACGGGAAATATCCTCTCCACATCCTCTCTATCTGTGTCCTCTGGTCCTAGACTCCCCCACTATAGGAAACATCCTCTCCACATCAACACTATCAGTGTCCTCTGGTCCTAGACTCCCCCACTATAGGAAACATCCTCTCCACATCCACTCTATCTGTGTCCTCTGGTCCTAGACTCCCCCACTATAGGAAACATCCTCTCCGCATCCACTCTATCTGTGTCCTCTGGTCCTAGTCTCCCCCACTACAGGAAACATCCTCTCCACATCCACTCTATCCGTGTCCTCTGGTCCTAGACTCCCCCACTATAGGAAACATCCTCTCCACAGCCACTCTATCTGTGTCCTCTGGTCCTAGACTCCCCCACCACGGGAAATATCCTCTCCACATCCTCTCTATCTGTGTCCTCTGGTCCAAGACTCCCCCACTATAGGAAACATCCCTTCCACATCCACTCTATCTGTGTCCTCTGGTCCTAGACTCCCCCACTATAGGAAACATCCTCTCCACATCAACACTATCAGTGTCCTCTGGTCCTAGACTCCCCCACTATAGGAAACATCCTCTCCGCATCCACTCTATCTGTGTCCTCTGGTCCTAGACTCCCCCACTATAGGAAACATCCTCTCCACATCCACTCTATCTGTTAACACGCAGAAAAATGGTACGGGCGACGTTTCGGGCTGAAACCATTCAGCAGGACCATTCGATCGGTTTCAGTGAGGTCTCCCCTCGTTCTTCTGAACTCCAGCGAGTACCGGCCCGGAGCCATCAAACACTCCTCATGTGACAAGCCAGTCAATCCTGGAACCATTTTTGTGAACTTCCTTTGAACCCTCTCCGGTGTCAGCACGTCCTTTTGAAGACGAGCGGCCCAGAACTGCTGCCGTTTCTCCGAGTGAAGCCTCGTCAGAGCTTTGTAACGTTTCAGAGTCATATTCTGGTTGTACTGTTTGATTAAGCATTCTTGTTGATTTAACTCATTCATGATGGGTGATGTGTGAAAATGGGTGAATTCCACGCATGCGCGCCTCGTTTAAATTAAACACGAAGTTAGACTCTTGTCCCGGAGCCCGGGTCTTCTTTTGAGTTACATTGATGTTTTGAAATGACAAAACTTTTCACTTCTCCTTGAGCCCTGTGAGGGGCTTCCCAACTTCTAAAGCTGTACTGCACAGCACGTTGTGGGACGAGATTCCTGTGCACGTGGTGCGTGTGAGCTCAAATTCAAACTCTAGGAGAAGTTTGGGATGGGTACGTGGATGGGAGGGGTACGGAGGGCTGTGGTCGATGGGAGTAGGCAGGTTAAATGGACGGTGCCAGACCCAGGCGACTTCTTCCAGTCCATCCGCTTTGGGGTTTGAACATCTTTTGTCGTTTGTTCCTTGTTTATTTCTCTGTTTGGTGGGTGCTTGTGAAGAGTAAGAATTTCAGGTTGTACGCTGTACTCATTCCTCGACACAAAAACGACACATTTCACTTCGATGTACAGGTCTTTAATCTATAACATCTTTAATTGACCAGATTGTACCGCTGATTACTC